>NW_028251535.1:0-80187 GCF_964263255.1 Lissotriton vulgaris
CTGCACACACGCAGAAACAGGCTTACTAATCTTACAGAGCTGGAAACTGTGAAATGGAAATGTACGTTTACAACCTAACATCCGTCATGTAGTCCAAATGTACACGGTCCCGCGTCAAAATCCTGCACCTCCCAGTCACAATGTACATTGTCATACAGTCTGCATATAAACAAGAACAATGCACAAACATACATGTCAACACAATGTCAACATGCATCTCCCCTTCATGTTGCAGGGTGACACACAACACCTCCAGCAGAGCACAGAAGACCATACATCTGTGATGCCAGAGCGGACCACCACACCTTTGACACCAACGCTCTACAACAACCCCTGGATATCCCATGCAACCCACCACCAGGACCCGGGCAGCCAAACTACTTAGAGGAGAACACAGACCCTGCAACAGACCACACAGCAGGAAGCACCTGCAAGCATGGCTGGCTCACAACACTTCACTGAACCACACATTGCACCCCAATGCCAGGTTTCAGAAAGCCAAACAGAGGTGGCAGAACAGGTGCAGGTGGGGTCCAACCCATGGAAGGCGAACTAGATCATATACGTGGGTGTCTATTATCCTTCAGGGACCACCTACACCCCACAAAGGAGACCCACACTGCCATAGAGACACATGCAGATGCACATTCACAGTATAGAACCATGCTCAGGGGCACGCAAATAGCAGTCACACACCCATGTTGGCTCTGCGTACGACAGCCCAGGCTACTCCCCTTATGAATTGAAGGGGTAACGACAAAGCTACATGTCCAAGCTCCAACCCGCTGCCTGTGGTGACTTGTCTGCGCCCGCTGTACACAGCGCAATGTAATGTTGTAGGACCCAGGGCCCTCAGGCATACAACAAGACCACAGGGACACACGCAGATCTTATGTTGAACATGTGGGCACGTGCGCCCGGCACCTTTATCAGCGGGGTCACATGTACAGAGACGCCTATGCTGGATGTGTATGGGGAGTGAAGCCAGCCCGCACAGTGTGCTTGGTGCTGGCAACAACTTGAACAGTGGACACCAGCACAATGGAAACTGAAAACACAAGGAAACTGAAAACACATGCATAACAGAGTCAACTGTTGAGCAACATGGAGGGACCCGGAGCAAGTACAGAGGTCACCCAACATGCAAACAGAAGTGTCTGTGAGTTGCCGTGAACTGAGGTTGAGGCACTAGAGCTGAGCGCGCTCATGTGAAGAAAATGTCTAGGATTGTGGCCCTTAGAGATATTCCTGATGCAGATGCAGTGGGGTGTGTTAAACCTGCATCATCTTCCACATCAACGTCCCAGGTCTCCCATACTGCTTGAGGTGACATTGCTGCACAACCTCCACAGCACAAAACTCAATCAGTAACGGGCCATGGGTTGCGGAGCACTGAGTCAGTGGCACTTGGAGTGCTGAGCAGGGTATCAGGTAGATGATGGCATCCACGACAGGTGTGAGCAACTCCTTCAGTCTGCCAGTACTACTGTTTTGACTCTGGCAGATGGTGGTTGGAGGTGGTCCTGGCGATGGTGGCATGTGCCTCCTGCGGGGATGCCACATCCTGGCCGGTTAGGAATTGATTGAACATGTGATGCCTGGGTGATCACAGTTGAGGCCAGAGGCAGCGGACAGCACAGGGCCATATACACATGGTATTGTAGACCCCAAGGCCACCGTTTCGTAGGTCATCCAGTATAACAGAGGAAAGGGTCCCTAACTTGACCAGCACAGAGTTAGTGGCCCCAGATGCACAGCGGCCGGCACAAGCACCTGCCGCGGGACGATGACTTGCAGTCCACTGAGGTAGGGCCACGCAGACTGAGCGGGTCCTCTTCGATGTTGAAGGTGAATGTGGCGGAGGGTTGCGGGGGACAGTGGAAGGTGTCCTCCAGGGCATAATGCAGAGGTCTGATATTACCCTAAAAGTAGCAAATGGGGGAGTGGTAAGCGACAGCCTTGTTGCCATTACCAATTTGGTATCAGCTACATGAGGATGAAAACAAGCCCCTAATCCATAGACTCAGATGCCACCAATATATGGCCAAAGCGTCCATGAATGTCAGGAACAGACTTAGTGACACCGGGGCTGAGTGGAGATGCAGTCTGCGATGATGCTGGTACACTGTTATGAAGTCCGCCATTGCTAAATCAAGACTCTGTGACCTACTGGACCACAGTGTAGGCTGGAGGTAGCGGTCAGCAGTGGTCCACAGCCATGTGTCGTTGGCCCACGATGCACAGAGTTAGTGACACCAGGGCAGTTGTTGGTAGTGTTCGATCACCTCCATAACGATGATCTATTTTTCTGCCCAAATGCAGCGCGTCATCCTCTTACGCCTCTCCTTGCATGCAATGCTATGTACTCTGCCTTTGAATAATCGATGTCCAGTTCCAATTCTGTGTCCGACTCGAGCGCAGCATAGGCCGACAGCAATAGTCCGCGTGGGCCCACAGATCATGCTGTTGTGATGTTCAACTAGGTTCTGGTGGCACAACATCAAAGGGTGTATAGTGACATACACTCAGCCATAATTAATGTGCTCTGCCATGGTGTAATCAAGAGTCAGTTCCAAATGTGTGACCTACTTGTCCGCTTTGCATGCCGGTGCAGTACGTCAACGAGAAAGGAGCACTGCAAGCCTGTGTTGCGGAGGCCGTGATGGTCTGAGATGGCTGCCAAGGTCCTGGGTGCAGCAGGCACACAGGATCACTGGCAACACTGCTCATTGCATCAGCCTCGTGGTGGGGTGAGAGGCGTCGCCCTGGCAGAGACATTGGGCATTCTGAAAGAGGACCACCCCCAGAGTTATGTGCCTTTTATTCACACCACTAGGCTGGCCTGGCGTGTGCCGGTCCAGCCCACTCCGCTCATGCTTACGGGGGGGACATTACAAGCTACCCTTCTGTGATCTTCCCCACTGGCTGGGGTGACATGGTTGCGTCCACTGTCCACCACACTCCATACACCAGCGGTGTATGTTGACATGAATATGAATGTGTGTGGTGTGCATACTGCAGGCTGGCGATCACATCCACTCCACTCTTGGCATTATGTACATTCATATTCATCGGTCACTTGCCTCCCTCGCACATGTCTGGTCCCCACCTCTTCGCACATCCGGCTATAGTGTGGCTGAGGTGCCATGCCGTTGATGGCTAAGGTACATTGCATGCCCAGGTTCCCACGGTGAGTTGTTTTGTCGTGTCTGGTGGGTGTGCATGTTGTATGTGAGCTTGTGACGTATGCATATCCTGTGTTGTGAGTTTCATGATTGAAAAGTTGAGGTGTGTGGTGTGTTCAGTTGGTATTGGTCAATGAGCAGTGCATTCCTGTGGGTGCCATCCTGGTAGCGCAGGTTGATGATGAACTCTCGGAATGTATAGGACTCATGCACACTGCCTGGGGGGTTGGTGACGACGTTGGTGGAGATTCCTCAGCGGTTCAATATTGCCTGGACATTGGTGGGATATGTGCACTTTCTGTTGCGCTTATTTTGTGCAGTGTTGTCAGGGGCCACTAGTAGGACATGTGTGCAGTCAATTGGCCCCTGACAGGTGCGGGAAGCCAGCTGTGGCGTAGACGCCTTGCTTGCTATCCGGCTGTCCCTGCACAGTGTGTGGGAAGTATAGATGGTGGGGTACCAAGCTGATGGTGTCATCCATGAACGTTGTGGGGGACTTCTGTTGGCCTGGCTGTGTGACTCCTCTGTCTCATGCGGTTGTTGGTTGGAGGATACCAGAGGCCAACTGGTGCAGCACAGCCAGCAGCTTGGTCTGAGGTGGGATGTTGGTTGTCTGCTAGTTGGTACCGTCAGCCTGTGGTGATCAGGATGTGGAGTCTGCGCTACCTCAGTGTTGGTCCGGGGGCGGTGAGGGTCCGGGGGTGGGGGAGTCCTGGGGGGGAGGGGTGGCATTGGATGTTGTGGCCCTCTTGGGTGTCCATCCCGCATGTTCAGTGGCTCCATGGTATCTGTTGTTCTTCAGGTGTGGCTCTGGGCTGGCCTCCTTTTTTTTGGTGCAGGCTGTCGTCTGACTTTGCACCAACTTAGAGCAGGTGTTAGTTTCCTTATCGCATGTTCCGTGGTCTTTTCGCCAATCTGGCTGGTCGTTGAGAATGTTGGTGAGTGGTGTTGTCGCAGATTTTTGCACAGGAACACCTACTCTGCATCTAATTAGCAATAGTTGCCAGGGTCGACCGTGGCGATGTTTTTTTGCGGCTGCTATCACAAGTAAACTGGTGCTATAGGCTGTTAGCACCAGCTTATGACTGGGGTGATACATTTATCGCAACTTTGTCTGCGATAAAGTGCTGTTAACTCGGTGATAGCTCCTCGAGAATATGCCCCTCTGTGTTTTGCATGCACGTCACAACATTTAAAATCCTGGAAGCATTTCTTGCAGACTTTCACAGTTCAATGGTGAGTGGAGTCTGTATTACCGCTAGCTGTTTTCTGCTTCCAGAATTTCCCTCGAGCATTAGCACTAGTTTTGTGCATTAAATAGTTCAACAGGTGGGACTCTTCTGTCACACTTCTTCGGCGAAAACATATAATTCAAACTCGGTGAATTTGTACTTTCTTATATGTTCAAGAGCCATAGTATTGATTGTAAATAGGAAGAGAGATGGAGGGCATGTTTTTCTCCCACTTTAAAGTAGAATACAATGACAACAAAATGGATGCCACTAGCTCTTTGTTTTGAAAATATAGTCCAGAAGTAGCAGATGGAGCAAGTTGCTACTTACAAATGAATCCCAAACAGAAAGTACTCCCCAAGTAATCCCCAATGTCGTTTTAGCACTCTTTCATGAAACGTTTCCTTTTGGGTGATGCATTTTTTTGTTGACCAAGTATTTCTGTGCATGTACTTTGATAGAAAATGGGTTTCTGGTTGGTGAAGGTTTGCACTCTGTCTGAGCAGGAACCACAATCCTAGGGTAAGTTACAACACATCTTAAATTATGCAGTGCTCACCCTCTGGTAGCTTGACACAGAGCAGTCAAGCTTAACTTAAGAGGCAGCGTGTAAAGAATTTGTGCAACACATCAAACAGTAACACAGTGAAAACACCACAAAAAGACTCCACACCAATTTAGAAAAATGGGAACAATTTTATAAATAGAACACAACCAAAATGACAAACATCTGATCAGTAGAAGTCGAGACAGGAATTTTTAATGATTAAATGCAAAAAATAGCGCTCAGAAGTATTATATGCGCTTAAAGAGTCAATTGGTCCCAATGGACGGGGACAAAGTCAATAGTTCAGGCTGACCGTAATGGAGCGTGGGCTGGATACAGGACCCACGCAGGGCACACTGAGCAAAAGTACCTTGATCCTGGTTGCAAGCAATGAGATGCGAGGGGCAGCCGAGCAATGAGTCGGTGATCCCAAAGCAGTTGTGTTGATGCATCAGCTTTCTCCATGCAATGACAGTGATGAGTCTGTTCTGAGAGCAATGCACCAGTCCTGAGATGCAGTGGTTTTGAATACATGCTCCCGGTTTTTCCACGCTCTAGATGCGATGAGTCGATCTTCTTCATGCATTGGCGGACATGTGCTGATTTTAAAGCAGCAGTTCTGGAGGTGATGCGGTGGTTCCAAGTGCAATGCATTGGTCTGGTTCCTGCAACAGCAGCGATGCGTCATTTCTGATTGGTGCAACAATGTTGATTCATGGGCAGTGGCAGATGCAGCATGTTACACTCACTTCCAAGGTCCCAGGACTGAGTTACCACCACTTGGCAGGGCAAGACTTGCAACAAGCAAAGCCCGGGTGGTGTTTGTAGGTTGGCAAAAAGTCTTTGATATCCCTTCGACTTTAGAACAGGAGGCAAGTCAAAAGGCACTTGGAGATAATTTGGTTCTGGTGAGTAGAGATGCAGGTCTAGTCCTTCTTACTCTCAGGCAAGAGGGCAGCAGGCAGCAAGCCAGCACAACAAAGCAGCCCAGGAGAGTGAAAATCCCTCCAACAGCATAGCAGTCCTTCTTTCTGTTAGAATTTCCTATGTTCCAGAAGTGTTCAGAGTTGATGTTGTCAGAGGTCCAGTACTTATACCCAGTTGGGCCTTTGAAGTGGGGGAGACATCAAAGAGATGCCTTTGAAGTGCACAAGTCCCTTCCATTCCTGCCCTGTCTCCAGAGTCAGTACAAGGGTTATGCAGCCCATTGTGTTGGGACAGGACACAGCCCATACAGGTGTAAATGAAGCAGTGCTCAGCTCCATCCCACCATCAAGCTAGCTAAAGGCCCATGAAGTTACCCATAAGCTCCCATTGTGTGTGGCTGTCTAGGGGGAATGCACAAAGCTTAGCTGTCACACACCCCAGATGTGAATTTAGGCAGAAGGCACAAAATGGCTAAAATGAGAAAATGCCAACTTTCTAAAAAGAATTACATTTTAAAATCTAACTTCACTGTGAGTTGAGATTTAAATTGTTGTTCCAGAGACACCAGACATGTGGGCCCCAACTCTTCCCAATTGGAAATCACACTTATAATAAGCTAATCCCAATGTTAACCTATGGGAGAGATAGGCCTTACAGTAATGAAAAATTAATGTAAGAGTTTTTTGCTTCTAGGACATGTAAACTTTAAAAGTACATATCTTACTTTTTAAACACACTGCACCCCAATCTTGGGCTGTCCAGGGCCTATCTTGTGACTTATAATAATTCAAAAGGAAGGTTTGGGCCTAGCGAGAGGGTTAGCTTTCCAGATCGACATTGCAGTTTAGAATTGCATTCACAGGCACTGGAATGGGAGGCCTGAGATGTGTTTGAAGGGCTACTGCAGTGGGTGGCATAATTAATGCTGCAGGCCCATGAATAGCATTTAATTTACAGGGACTTAAACATAAATTAAATATGCTAATTGTGGATAAGCCTGTGTTACGATGTTTAAAGCAGAGATCACATGCATTTTATCACTGGTTAGCAGTCCTAAAGCCAGCAAAAAGTGTATAAAGAGGACAAAAGAGTGAGCCAGGCCCCAGGCCATCTAGGAGCCTCTGACCTTTGTAGTTTCTTAGACTGGGGGGTAGTAGCCCCAGGTGCCTTGCACCCTTTTTCCACTCCACCTCTCAGCAGTTATGGGATGTATCCTGAACCTGTCCTTCAACCCAGGGTCTGTACCCTTAGGTTGAATATGTGCCTGGCAAGCCAGGACACCCAGGGGAGTACCAGTACCCCATCAATGAAGACACACTTTGTGTGTGTCATGCAAGAGTCTTGTGTCCCCAGCCCTCTTTCCCTATGACAGTGCATGGGGCCGACAGATGTTGGCGTAACTCAGGAATACAATGACTGAACATGTGCTCTCTAGCAATCAAATTGTTCAGTCCCTCAAAAGTGTTTACCTTACTACCCTTCACCCAACCATCCAGTTCCTTGCAGAAATACCCCATCAAATCCTGTAAGGACTGGTGAGATGTTTTCTGATTGCCCCTGAATCCCAATCTGCACTCTTCTGTGTTGAATCCATTCTTTTGACTAAGTTCTCCTTCATGGGGCCCTACCACAGTCTGTCCCCCATCTCTGGGGCCAGTACAGCTTTCCAACTGTAGGACGTTGGCTCCGTATATGGTATACCACTAGTTGGTGGTACTCTGCCCAGAGCTCAGAGATTCTCCCAGAAGTGTAGAGGGCTAAATGCAAAACGTAAGATGCTCTAATCATGGCAGTGTGGTTGAGCAGCCTTAGGCCTAGCACTGAGGAGTGTATGACAATTGTAGCACACACATGACCAATAACTGACACCCAACTTAAAAAGTAGATCCACACCAATTTTATAAAAACAAGATTTGTTTGTGTTTTATTTTAAGACCAAGTTCTTCACAATAAGCTGAGTACATTTTTAAGCTGGAGGTGTGGGTTGTTGAGACATCAACAACCCACACCTCCAGAAGAGCTACTCGGCCTCCCCAGTGGCACTCCCACCCGACTCCTTTCCCTCCCCCTGGCTAAGCTTTCCCCCCGTCCAGGAAACTGAGATAATCGCGCTGATGTCGACCTCCAAACCTTCAGCACACATTTCAGACCCCATTCCCCCATCTTTAATTAAAAAAATGAAGCTTACCTTAGCGCCCATCTGGGGAAGAATCATAAACAGCTCCTTACAAAGCGGTGTGGTCCCCGATTGTCTAAAAATGGGACAAGTCACTCCTCTTCTGAAAAAACCCGGTCTCGACTCAACTGACTTGAACAATTTCAGACCGATATCCAACCTCCCTCTACTCGCGAAGACACTTGACACAAGTGCTGCCTCCTCATACTCCTTGATCTCTCAGCAGCGTTCGACACGGTGGACCACAAGCTCCTCATCAGGACTCTTCAAGAAAGAGCCGGCCTTGGCGAAGTAGTTCTCAAGTGGTTTTCCTCCTTTTTACATAACCGTTCGCAATTAATAAAAATCAAGAGCTTCACCTCCGATACCCAGCAAGTCAACAAGGGTGTCCCTCAAGGATCAGTGCTCTCCCCCCAGCTCTTTAACATCTACATGGAACCACTCGCCAAGTTACTTAGGAACGCCAACATCCACTTCCACCTCTACGCGGATGACACGCAGATTTACCTGGAAACCTCCTCTCTCAAAGACATCCACAGACTCAATGATGTCCTAAATGAAGTGCAAGACTGGCTGACAAAGAATCACCTGAAACTCAACCCCGACAAGACAGAAACACTCCTCATCTCAAACAAAGAAGATAACCCTCAAATCACCGAGTGGCTAAAGTCGATCGATGCTCTCAAAGGTAACCTCACGCTAGCCGACTCTGTTAAATCCCTGGGCTTCACCCTAGACCCCAAACTAACCCTGACAAACCACATCAAGAACTCAGCGAAAAGCGCATTCTTCAACCTCAGACTTTTGAACAAAATTAAACCTTACATTCGCAACAAGGACCACAAACTAGCCACGCAATCTCTAGTTTTATCAAGACTGGACTATGGGAACTCAATCCTAACAGGCATCCCCAAAGCGCACCTGGCACCACTAAAAACAACACTACACGCGGCAGCAAGAATGATCACAGGCTGCAAAAAATATGACCACATCTCCCCGGCACTCAAAGAACTCGAATGGCTCCCTGCGGAAATGCGAAGTACCTTCAGAACGGCCTGCCTAACCCACAAGGCCCTCCACACCGGCAAACCGGAATACCTGGCTAACAAGCTCAAAAAAGCAGGCCAAGCCAGAAATCTGAGAAGCTCTAACTCCCTGCTGCTCATCCTACTAAAAACCTGAAGAAAGACAACTGCGGACTGCTCTTTCTCAGGAAATGCCCCCAAAATATGGAACGCCATCCCCCCGCACATCAGAACTCTACCGTCCTATGCAGAATTCAAGAGCCAACTTAAATCCTTGTGCCTTATCCGCTCCCTTGGTTGTGGATAACTTGGAGCTGCAAGCACCCCAGAATCCTTGCGGTAATGTTGAATCCAGCACCAAGAAGCCCTGCTGGCCGAACTTTTCTTCTTTCCAAATTGTCTCTCGCCGATTGCTTTTATTGGGTTTGTCTCATGCTGTTCTCTGTTTCTTGTCCTCTACTGTGAAGCGCTCTGATACCTTCGGGTCTTGTTAGCGCTATAGAAAACTTCTAAATAAATAATAAATAAACTAAAAATACCTTTCAGTTTTAAAAGTAGACAGTGCAATTTCTTAATAGTTCAATGTTATCCCATTGAGTAAAACAATAATGTGGTTGTACAGGTAAGTACGCAACTTACAGTTTGAGTCTTCTGGACCAAAGGTCAGCAATGGGCAAAGGTCAGGTGAGTACCACACCAGCGGCACAGGGGCGGCCGGGTGCAGAGGTCAAAATTGGAATTCAGCTCAATGCGTTTCAGAGAAGACTGGGGGTACTTAAAGCCACACTGCCTGCAGGTAGGTTAATCGGTGGCAGGAGCCAAGCTTTGGAGGTTAGTGAAAGGACAGTGGGGGCCACAAAGCAGCACCAAACATACCCCACCAGCGGCAGAGGGGTGGGTTGTTGCAGGGTGCAAATTCAGCATCGGCCCCCAATGCTTTTCAATGACGAGCTTGCTTCTGGCAAACAGGCTGCAAGCGTTGCACTGGTGGTTGCAGGAGGGAGACCAACAATAACAGAGGTAAGTAGTGTATGGGGCTGTAGCGGCACTGTTTAATCAGCTCACTAAGGCCCAGAGTCTTCTGGTGCTGAGGTGCCTTTAGATACCAGATTCTTCTTACAGAAGCAGGGTGGGGTCAGGGACAGCCACTGTATTCAGGCTGTAGGCGCCATTGTGGAGTCCAGGAGGTATCAGTCAATGCTGGACTTGAGATCAGGATCACTGGGGAACCTGTTCTGGATCGGGGCCACCTGGATATGGGTCATAGGCATCCAGTACAAAATGCTCAGGACTCACGGTTCCGCAGGGCTTCAGAATCCTTAACAGAGGTTTCTTGTGGACAGGTCCGCTGTCCATGGGAGTACCGGCCTTTTTCAAAGGAGCAGGCAGTCTTGCTCAGGTTTTGGAAGTCGCTGGTTGCAGGACAGGTGTCGCCTTTTCTGTAGGTTCCTTGAAAGCTGGAGACAGGCCGGTATGGCTGGGGCCAGATCTTTCATCATCAGGCTTCACTGAATGATGTATTCTTCGTCCTTCTTCTTAAGTCGGCAGGAACTGGTTTCAGGGTCTGAGGGAGCCTCCTAAATACTAGATTTTAAGGGAGTGACAGGTAGGGCCAATGGACACCTCACCTGGGGTGTCTACATTATATTTTATGCCACCCTCCTGCGGGAGTGGGCATAGTCGTAGCCCTGATTGGAAGAGTCCCCTCATATTCAAAATGAAGGGGACTGAAAAATATGCATAACTTTGCCTCCTCCAGCTGAGGGGTGGAGTTTGCAAAGGTAGGCACATCTCCTAGTTTTTCTAAGTTTTCCCAATGGTTTTCCTGCCAAAAGTAGGGTGTACGCTGCCTCCTGCTGATAGCAGCTGGGGTCGCATTACAAAGGCGGCATGCCTTGGAAGCTTCCCATTCGAGCAGTGTGCACATCCTGGGGGAGGAGGTGTTATACCTCTGCCCAGAATGTGCATTGTTTCTGGTCCCGCAGATCAGGCACCCTCGACCTAGGGGTCCAGACACATGTTTGTGTGTGGCAGGGGGCCTAAAGCCAGTCAGTAAACATACCAGGTGCCCTCTGAGTAAATGGTTTAATAAATCGCACACTGGCATCAGTGTGGATTTATTAAAAAGAGCTGTTTGGTACCAAACACTCCAAGTTTAATTGAAGCCATCATGCTGCTAGGGAACTCTAGTTGATGAGTTTCAAGCCCATGTACGATCTATGGCTTCCCTGGCACTTACAATATTTAAGAATGGACTTAAGTATTGTAGGGGCATGTGTACTCATGCAGATATTCCCTCACCTGTGGTATAGTGCACTCTGCCTTAGGTCTGTAAGGCCTGATATATGAGTGACTTACATATATCTTAAGGCAGTGCTGGCTGGCATGGTACCCAGGCAGGTTGCGACGTCGACGTTCTCGTTTTTCACCTCTCTAGGGCATGCATGCTGCCAGAGCAGTGGTATGCTCCTAATGAGGGGGCCTTAGGGGGCCCACTTCAGCTTCCAATCCCTTGGTACCCAGCATACCATTTACTAGGGCCTTACCAGGAGAAGACGTACAAAGTGTGGATATGTTTGAAGTAAAGCAGCACTGGCACAGGGGACCTGGTTGGCAGGGGCCCTGTGCACTACAATCAAAAGCACATCAATTTCTAGGCAAAAAAGTAGGGGGCTAACCATGTAAAAAGTGGCACATTCTCACACCTACCATCACTAAGCATAGTCCTCCTTATGCCAGCTCCCCAGTCTACCTCAGGTATCCTGTGCACCCTCAGAGTAATCTCATATGCCACAAACCACCTGGCTCCTTGGGATCAGGCATCAAGTCCATGGTTGTGTGGCTCCTTCCTCCGCCACAGGATAGTGTAGTTTTCTGCCACCAAAAAGACAAAAATCCAATCAGTGGAAGTCAAGATATGAATTTTAAAAAATGAAATGCAAAAAAGCTCTTAGAAGCAATAAGCGCTTAAAGAGTTAATTGGTCATGCTGGACTGGGACAAAGTCAAGAGTTCAGGCCAACCGGGATGGAGCGCAGGTCGGACACAGGACCCATGCAGGGTCTGCTGAGCAAAAGTACCTTTATTCTGGTTGTAAACAGTAAGATGCAGGGTACAGCTGAGTTATGCGTCTCTGATCCCCACACAGTTGTGGTGATGCTCCAAATCTCTCCACGGAATGGTGATGATGTGTCTTTTCCATGAGCGATGCGCTGGTTCTGAGGAGCAGCAGTTCTGAATGTGATGCTCCGGGTTTCTCAGCTCTGTAGAGGTGACGCGCTGATCTTTTCCATGCAGTGGCGGAGATACGTGGATTCCATAGCAGCAGTTCCGGAGATGATGCAGCGATTTCAAGTGCGATGCATTGATATGGTTCATGCAACAGTAGTGATGCGTAGGCTCCAATCGGCGCAATTTCGTTGATGTTTGGGTGCTGGCAGATGCAGCACTTTATACTCACTTCCAAGGTTCCTGGACTGGATTGGCACCACTTGGCAGTGCAAGACGTGCAGCAAGCAAAGTCCAGCTACTGCTTGTAGGTTGTTGAAAAGTTTTTTCGATATACCTGAGACTTTAGAAAAAGAGGCAAGCTAACAAGACCTTGGAGATACTTAGGTTCTGAAAAGTAGAGATGCAGGGCCAGTCCTTCTCACTTCTAGGCAAGAGGGCAGCAGGCAGCAGGCCTGCACACCAAAGCAGTCTAGCAGAGTTGCAGTCCCTCCAGCAGCACAGCAGTCCATCTTCATATTACAGTGTCCTCAGTCCCAAATGTGTTCTAAGTTGGTGGTGTCAGAGGTCCAGTACTTATACCCTTTGAACAGGGGGAAACTTCGAAGACATGCCTTTGAAGTACACAAGTCCCTGCTTTTCCTGCCCTGGCTCCAGACTCACTAGAGCAGCCCATTGTGTGGCGACAGGACATAGCCTATTCATGTGAAAGTGAGGCAGTGCTCAGCTCTGCCCTCCCATCAAGCCGGTTAATGTCCTATTAACCCCTTCGCTGCTAGGCCTTTTCCCCTCCTGTGCTGAGCCCTTTTTTGGCAATTTGGGGTAGTGCGCGCTTAGGCCCCTGTAACTTTTTGACCACATAAGGTATCCACGCCAAAATTGCGTCCTTCTCTTCCAACATCATGTGGAATCCAAAGGTGCCCAGGGTTTCTGGATTCTCTTGGAGGGGTCCCTGAAAGTAACCAAAATATAGTGATTTTTTTGTTTTTTTTAGAAAAATTGGAAAAACGGGCTGCAAATGAAAGCCTCTGGGTTTTTCCCTAAAAAAGTTATCAAAAAAGGGTTTGTGGGGCTGAAATCTCCATTTTCATAGCTTTTAGGGAATGACAGTCTTTTGTCAGAGAACCGACATTTTTCACACAGTATTGGCATTTTTCTGTGACATAGCCTATTTTTGCTATTTTTAGAGCTTTCTACCTCCTTCCAGTTAATGGTAGAAAAGAGTTTGAAAGCAATAATGGATCCTGGAATGCTGTACATTTTCGAAAAGTACACAAAATTCTGAATTCTGAAAGGGGTCATTTGTCTAAATCCATGAAGGTTTCTTTATAGAAACTAACAGTTAAATTTCGAAAAAATTGAAAATTTGTTAAAAAAAACAGCCTGTTGTCTCAACGTTTTCACCTATAACTTTTTCTAATTTTGAGAACTCTTGAAAAGCATTATACCGTTACGTCCGGTAGACCTTCTTGGTTGTGGGGATATATAGGACTTGTAGTGTCACCAAGAACCCGACGAACCCAGATCCAAAAACTGAGCAGCAACTTGCAATGGTATTTTTTCATTTACCGGGTATAGAGCACTTTGTTTTGGAAAATGTATACATGGAAAAATCTGCATGAAAGTTACCTATGTATTTCTGAATTGGGTACAAATTATAGAGTTCAGAAACAGTATATAATTGCTAATTTTCAAAATTGGGAATACTCATACTAGCATGAGAATTATGGGTAATTTTTCAAAAATATGTTTTTTTAAACACAATGTGTTTCATTGAAAGGGAGAAATGCATGAAAGCTCAATGGGTAATAACAGTTAATTTACAAATTTGAATTACCCCAATTCTCCCGATAAAAATGGTACCTCACTTGTGTGGGTTGGCCTTGTGCCTGTGACAGGAAACGGCGCAAAATGCAATGTGCTCACACCTAAATTTTGCAGTTACAAATTGACCCTTTTTTGGCAAAGTGCCTACCTGTAGTTTTGGCACCCTAGCTCTGCCGGCACCTAGGGAAACCTTGCAAACCTATACATTTTTGAAAAGTAGACACCCAGGGGAATTCAGGATGGGGTGACTCGACTGCCTACCTACAGGTTTTGTTACCCAGAATCCCTTGCAAAGCTAAGAATTTGGCAAAAAAAACACATTTTCCTGACATTTCTGTGGAGGAAAGTTCTGGAATCTGCGTGGATCAACAAATTTCCACCCACCCAGCGTTCCCGCATGTCTCCCCGAAAAAATGGTACCTCACTTGCATGGGTAGGCATAGTGGCTGCGACAGGAAACAGCGCAAAACGCAACATGGTCGCACCTCAATTTTCCAGTGAAATTTTGAGCTTCTTGGACAAAAAGACTACCTTTAGTTTTTGCGCCCTGGCTCTGCCAGCACCTAGGGAAACCTAGCAAACCTATACATTTTTCAAAAGTAGACACCCAGGGGAATTCAGGATGGGATGACTCCTCTTCCTACCCCCAGGTTTTGTTACCCAGAATCCCTTGCAAAGCTAAGATTTTGACAAAAAAAACACATTTTCCTGACATTTCTGTGGTGGAAAGTTCTGGAATCTGCGTGGATCAACGAATTTCCACGCACCCAGCGTTCCCCCATGTCTCCCGGGAAAAATGGTACCTCACTTGCGTGGGTAGACATAGTGGCTGCAACAGGAAACAGCGCAAAACGCAACATGGTTGCACCTCAATTTTCCTGTGAAATTTTGAGCTCTTTGGACAAAAAGACTACCTTTAGTTTTTGCGCCCTGGCTCTGCCAGCACCTAGGGAAACCTAGCAAACCTATACATTTTTGAAAAGTAGACACCCAGGGGAATTCAGGATGGGGTGACTCCTCTGCCTACCTCCAGGTTTTGTTACCCAGAATCCCTTGCAAAGCTAAGATCTTGACAAAAAAAACACATTTTCCTGACATTTCTGTGGTGTAAAGTTCTGGAATCTGCGTGGATCAACAAATTTCAACCCACCCAGCGTTCCCCCATGTCTCCCGGGAAAAATGGTACCTCACTTGCGAGGGTAGGCATAGTGGCTGCGACAGGAAACAGAGCAAAACGCAACATGGTCGCACCTCAATTTTCCTGTGAAATTTTGAGCTTTTTGGACAAAAAGACTACCTTAAGTTTTTGCGCCCTGGCTCTGCCTGTACCTAGGGAAACCTTGCAAACCTATACATTTTTGAAAAGTAGACACCCAGGGGAGTTCAGGATGGGGTAACTCCTCTGCCTACCCCCAGGTTTTGTTACCCAGAATCCCTTGCAAAGCTAAGATTTTGTCCAAAAAAACACATTTTCCAGACATTTCTGTGGTGGAAAGTTCTGGAATGTACGTGGATCAACAACTTTCTACCCACCCAGCATTCCCCCATGTCTCCCTGGAAAAATGGTACCTCACTCGCGTGGGTAGGCATAGTGGCTGCGACAGGAAAAAGAGCAAAACGCAACATGGTTGCACCTCAATTTTCCAGTGAAATTTTGAGCTTTTTGGACAAAAAGACTACCTTTAGTTTTTGCGCCATGGCTCTGCCAGCACCTAGGGAAACCTAGCAAACCTATACATTTTTGAAAACTAGACACCCAGGGGAATTAAGGATGGGGTGACTCCTCTGCCTACCCCCAGGTTTTGATACCCAGAATCCCTTGCAAAGCTAAGATTTTGACAAAAAAAACAAATTTTCCTGACATTTCAGTGGTGGAAAGTTCTGGAATCTGCGTGGATCAACAAATTTCCACCCACCCCGCGTTCCCCCATGTCTCCCGGGAAAAATGGTACCTCACTTGCGTGGATAGGCATAGTGGCTGCGACCGGAAACAGCGCAAAACGCAACATGGTCGCACCTCAATTTTCCAGTGAAATTTTGAGCTTCTTGGACAAAAAGACTACCTTTAGTTTTTTCACCCTGGCTCTGCCAGCACCTAGGCAAACCTATACATTTTTGAAAAGTAGACACCCAGGGGAATTCAGGATGGGGTGCCTCCTCTGCCTACCCCCAGGTTTTGTTACCCAGAATCCCTTGCAAAGCTAAGATTTTGACAAAAAAACACATTTTCCTGACATTTCTGTGGTGGAAAGTTCTGGAATCTGCGTGGATCAACAAATTTCCACCCACCCAGCGTTCCCCCATGTCTCCCGGGAAAAATGGTACCATAGTGGCTGCGACAGGAAACAGCAAAACGCAACATGGTCGCACCTCAATTTTCCAGTGAAATTTTGAGCTTTTTGGACAAAAAGACTACCTTTAGTTTTTGCGCCCTGGCTCTGCCAGCACCTAGGGAAACCTAGCAAACCTATACATTTTTAAAAAGTAGACACCCAGGGGAATTTAGGATGGGGTGACTCTTCTGCCTACCCCCAGGTTTTGTTACCCAGAATCCCTTGCAAAGCTAAGATTTTGACAAAAAAAACACATTTTCCTGACATTTCAGTGGTGGAAAGTTCTGGAATCTGCGTGGATCAACAAATTTCCACCCACCCCCGTTCCCCCATGTCTCCCGGGAAAAATGGTACCTCACTTGCGTGGGTAGGCATAGTGGCTGCGACCGGAAACAGAGCAAAACGCAACATGGTCGCACCTCAATTTTCCAGTGAAATTTTGAGCTTTTTGGACAAAAACACTACCTTTAGTTTTTGCGCCCTGGCTCTGCCAGCACCTAGGAAAACCTAGCAAACCTATACATTTTTAAAACGTAGACACCCAGGGAAATTCAGGATGGGGTGACTCCTCTGCCTACCCCCAGGTTTTGTTACCCAGAATCCCTTGCAAAGCTAAGATTTTGACAAAAAAAACAAATTTTCCTGACATTTCTGTGGTGGAAAGTTCTGGAATCTGAGTGGATCAACAAATTTCTACCCACTCAGCGTTCCCCCATGTCTCCCGGGAAAAATGGTACCTCACTTGCGTGGGTAGGCATAGTGGCTGCGGCAGGAAACAGAGCAAAACGCAACATGGTCGCACCTCAATTTTCCAGTGAAATTTTGAGCTTTTTGGACAAAAAGACTACCTTTAGTTTTTGCGCCCTGGCTCTGCCAGCACCTAGGGAAACCTAGCAAACCTATACATTTTTGAAAAGTAGACACCGAGGGAATTTCAGGATGGGGTGACTCCTCTGCCTACCCCCAGGTTTTGTTACCCAGAATCCCTTGCAAAGCTAAGATTTTGACAAAAAAACACATTTTCCTGACATTTCAGTGGTGGAAAGTTCTGGAATCTGCGTGGATCAACAAATTTCCACCCACCCCGCGTTTCCCCATGTCTCCCGGGAAAAATGGTACCTCACTTGCGTGGGTAGGCATAGTGGCTGCGACCGGAAACAGAGCAAAACGCAACATGGTCGCACCTCAATTTTCCAGTGAAATTTTGAGCTTTTTGGACAAAAACACTACCTTTAGTTTTTGCACCCTGGCTCTGCCAGCACCTAGGGAAACCTAGCAAACCTATACATTTTTGAAAAGTAGACACCCAGGGGAATTCAGGATGGGGTGACTCCTCTGCCTACCCCCAGGTTTTGTTACCCAGAATCCCTTGCAAAGCTAAGATTTTGACAAAAAAAACACATTTTCCTGACATTTCTGTGGTGGAAAGTTCTGTAATCTGAGTGGATCAACAAATTTCTACCCACTCAGCGTTCCCCCATGTCTCCCGGGAAAAATGGTACCTCACTTGCGTGGGTAGGCATAGTGGCTGCGACAGGAAACAGAGCAAAACGCAACATGGTCGCACCTCAATTTTCCAGTGAAATTTTGAGCTTTTTGGACAAAAAGACTACCTTTAGTTTTTGCGCCCTGGCTCTGCCAGCACCTAGGGAAACCTAGCAAACCTATACATTTTCGAAAAGTAGACACCAAGGGGAATTCAGGATGGGGTGACTCCTCTGCCTACCCCCAGGTTTTGCTACCCAGAATCCCTTGCAAAGCTAAGATTTTGACAAAAAAAACAAATTTTCCTGACATTTCAGTGGTGCAAAGTTCTGGAATCTGCGTGGATCAACAAATTTCCACCCACCCCGCGTCACCCCATGTCTCCCGGGAAAAATGGTACCTCACTTGCGTGGGTAGGCATAGTGGCTGCGACCGGAAACAGAGCAAAACGCAACATGGTCGCACCTCAATTTTCCAGTGAAATTTTGAGCTTTTTGGACAAAAAGACTACCTTTAGTTTTTGCGCCCTGGCTCTGCCAGCAGCTAAGGAAACCTAGCAAACCTATACATTTTTGAAAAGTAGATACCCAGGGGAATTCAGGATGGGGTGACTTCTCTGCCTACCCCCAGGTTTTGATACCCAGAATCCCTTACAAACTAAGATTTCAACAAAAAAAACACATTTTCCTGACATTTCAGTGGTGGAAAGTTCTGGAATCTGCGTGGATCAACAAATTTCCACCCACCCCGCATTCCCCCATGTCTCCCGGGAAAAATGGTACCTCACTTGCGTGGGTAGGCATAGTGGCTGCGACCGGAAACAGCGCAAAACGCAACATGGTCGCACCTCAATTTTCCAGTGAAATTTTGAGCTTCTTGGACAAAAAGACTACCTTTAGTTTTTGTAAGCGTGGGCGAATTTTGCGGATCTCGCGTTCGCGAATTTTGCGGATTTGCGAACTCGCAATCCGCAAAATCAGCGAATTCCCGCGAATTTGCGGATTTTTTTTTGTGTGTTCGCAATTGTTTCTGCCAGTTCGCGAGGATTTGGTACTAGTTCGCAATTGCGAACTTACTTGTCGGCTCGCAACGGTCGCGACTATGTTGTTTCTACGTCTGGTTCATCATCACAGCCTCCCAGAACCCTCTGTTTCACCACTGGCACCCTCTCTTTGACCCATGCCACCCTCTGTTACATCAATGCCACCCTCTGGTTCATCATCACTGTAGAAGATGGGGGGGAAAAGCAAGCCCACCTGCCCTGCTTGAACTGACATGAATTAATTTGGGGTTAGTTTATTAACAACACCTGCCCTGCCCCAACTGACAATAATGAATTAGGGGCTAATTAATGTGTCAATGAAAGAATTTCAAGTTCCAGCCTGGCACCTGCTTGTCTGCTCCTTTAGCTGTAAATCAGGACCTTTGTGGCATACAGTTAAGGTCAGAGCAGGGTCACACAATAGTTGCAAGCAGGCAACCGAATTCTGGAGGGCCCCCTCAGGAAGCACTACAGAGAATCGTTACAAATCATGAGGTTGACCTTTTGCACCTGCTCATTGCTTTTGCTTTTGCTGAAATCGTTTTTCGTTTTTTTCGCGCTATTCGCGGGGCGCGGCGTCGTGCGAAACCGACCGCGGAAGCCGCCAATTCGTGCGAATGAGCATTTTATTTTTTTGCGGTTTGTTGTTTCACGAGTTTTTTTGCAGTATTCGCGAGCCGCTTGCAGCGCAACACGCGAATTTACCCCAAGGTCGAGTACGGGCGCGGCCATTTTGTTTGCGTGACGTATTTCCGTTTCCGCCCGCTATGTATAATCTCCCGCAGTAAGCGCATTGCGAGTAGAGGTTCGCACGAGATCGCGCGGGAAATCTAGAGGTTCGCACGAGATCGCGAGGAAAATCTCGCGCGAACTTACTTTCGCGCTCGTGAACGGGCGCCGGCCATCTTGTTTTTCATTCATTTCCTGTGTCTGGGCATGGTGTTTAATCCTCTTGGTATCTTTGCCATCCTTTGCTTGTTTTCAGTTTTTTTTTAACGGTTTTGCTTCTTATCTATCCCTCTCTTTTCCTAGCTGTATATTTTTGTCTTTTCTGCTATTTTTCTTTACTTTTAAACTACTTTTTTAATCTCTTTTTTTTTCTTCTTCCCTATCCTATTCTTTCTTAATTTTCTACTTCTTCCTACCTTATCTGCCCAGACCATGGTCAAGCCAGGCGCCGTGAAGCTGCCCAGGCACTTGAGGGCCGCAGCGGCGGCGGGGAGTAGTGCTGGACCCAGTGCCAGGACAGCATGCGGGAGATTGAGGGGGGAGCAGGTGACGCGACGGGAGATATTCAGCCCGGAGGAAGTGGGCGCGCTGGTCTACTTCGTCCAGCGCCGCCTGCCCAGGACCATCGCGGGAGGCGGCAGGATCGCGGCCGGCGGCTACAACATGCGGGAACGCCGGAAGCGGTGGGAGAAGGTGTGCTGGGCCATATCCCACCTCTACGGGGTCCAGCGCACCTACAGCCAGGTCACCCATCGCTGGACGGACCTCCTGGACCGCGAGCGCGACCTGCTGGACCAGCTCGGCTTGAAGATCCCCGGGCTTGGTGAGTAGTAGTAGCCATTTAATCACTCACTACTATGATGTTTTCTCCTGCTCTGTGTTGTTGTATTGCAAATATTTGTTTTTTACATGGAGCAAGCCAATAATGCCGCTGATGACTATTACATTGTAGTTAAATTATATTTCAAAATCTTCTGTGCATTTCAGGTGCACTGCTCTCCTTCTCAGTGGCGTTGCTACTATGCTTATTTGTTTTCTATTTCGTGGTCTCATTGGCCTGAGTAACTATTATGTATGAGTGTACTATACAGAACTGCGTAATGCTAGACACTAGGGGGCAGATTACATTTACAAGCCCCTTGCGCCACGTTTACGTTGCCTTGCGTGACGCAACAGCGGCGTAAACGTGCCACATCCCTGCGAGTCATTTACAGCATGACGCATCTAGGGAGATGTGTCACGTTATAAAGCCATGGGCCTGCACCACAATGGGTGCGTTCCTAGTACGCAGGGTGGGCGGTCCGGCGGCTGTGCGCCTCGCAAAATTGCCTGCGTGAAATCTACAAGATTTAACGCAGGCACTTCTGCGACGCTGCTACGTCAATTCAATTCCTTATGTCTGCTCGAAGCAGGCGAAAGGACTGACACAGCATGTTAAGTATTGGGTGGCCCTGAGCATTACTGGAGTTGCATTGCGTTGGCGACGTGACTCCAGCGATGCGCCGCTCTTACGTGACGAGATGCGTCACGCAAGTGCCTACCCTTGCGCCAGGGCGCGCCGCATTGTAAATGAGGCGCATCTGCCGTGTCGCAAGGGTAGTTTTGCGTGACGCATTTGATCTGGCGCATCTCTGGAGATGCGCCAGAACGCGTAAGTAAGTATGCCCCTTAGGGGCAGAATTGCAATTACCGTCGCATCCCTGCAAAGTAGCAGGGATGCGCCATTAATTGTGCGGCCCGCTACCACCACCAAACATGGTGCGCCGTATTTGCAATGCGGCGCACCATGGGCCCAAAACGTCACCGAAGCTTTACTGCTGGAGTTGCGTCGCAACGATGGCGCAGCTCCAGCAATGCTCTGGGGTACCCTATCTCCCCAATGCTGGGTCAAGCCGTACGTCTGCTTCAAACAGGTGCAGGGTTTGTGTGACGCATCATTGTCCTAAAGGTGACTGATTGAAATTTTGTAGATTTCCCTCAGCCACTTTTAGGATGTGTTCCAGCGCAGGAATGCCCTCCCTTGCGCCGGAACGCCCCCTGATGGCGCAGGGCTTTATAACGGGATGCATCTCCCAAATGCGTCACGTTGTTATAATATTATACGCCGCACCATGGCGCCCTTTTTTGTTTAGCTGCTGCGTCACAAAAGTCACGCAAGAACGGCGCAAAAGAGCCGCAAGGGACTTAAATCTGCCCCTTCCTTTGTACCCCTGACAATAAGAAAAATAGTGGCGGTGGATTGATAGTTTGACTATTTAAATGACTGGTAATGTAGCAGGCAACTGTTAGTGTTGTCACTGATCTGACTGAAATCACAATGGAGTTTGTCTGTCACTTTGCGTCTTGCCTGCGGACTGCTGCCTGCCAGTCCTAGGTGAACGTTTCAGTACTTTGTTTAGTGAGTTACGTGACTTTCGAAGTCACAGGTCCGCAAATAAATGAAAACTAACCCTAATCAATATAATTTCGTGGAAATATTTTGTTATTGTTCTTTTGAAATGTTTGATTTGGTTGACATTGACAAGCAACAATCATCCATGTTTTCTGTTCTTTCTTTCATGTTGTACGTCATCTCCCCCCAGGGGCGAGAGGAGGACACAGGAGCAGCAGGCGGCGGATGCTGTTCAACAGGGCCAGGATCAGGCAGGCGAGGGCTCCTCTGCTGGCCCCAGTAAGTTTTCATTTTAGACTAGTACCTATTTTTCCTAGCGTTCCTCATTTGACTTTTTTCAAAATTGTCTTTGCTCTTCTTGTAGACTGTATCTAAATTCTTATCCTGCCTCTACTATGACTCCCTGTGGTATTACTAGATTATTCTTATTAGTCTGTCTGTGTAGCTAACTAAGATTGCACGGTTGGCGAAACTCCCATGATTCTAGTCAGCAATAGCTCTATCAACTTAGTGCAGTCCTCTGGGATTGTCCATAATGTCTTTTGAAGTGTTCTATCTGGACTCATGCTTGCAAAAATTGCAAAACCTTTCGCTCAGTCACTGTAGTCTGGACCAAAAAACACAGATTGTATTTAAGTTTAAAAGCTTTATTAAAAGTAAACACATTTATTAAAATGAAGTCATAATAAAACTAAACGTTTAACTGATAATGGAAAAGTGGTTAGTGCTGACGATTAATTGAAGACATTTCTTGTAGTCGAGCCGAGCTCTCACCTGGTTTCAACTTGATCTTGTTGTTAGAAGTCCATCTTTTGTCTGTGTGGAGAAAAATGGTGCGTGTTAAAAAAACAGCCATCATCAGTTGTGCCAAAAAGTGCAGCAAGACAACCTTCCCTGGAAAAAGGGACATTTTTTTTAACTTTAACGTAGACAGTCACAAATTACATTGTTTTCACATGTCTTCATTCCTAGACCAAAGACTAGTGAGTGCTTTATTCTAACATTCTTAAATGTACTTTGTAGGTGGAACATCTGGTGGCGGGGCCAGTGTGGAGGTGGTGGTGCTCGACACGGAGGCGGAGGGCGATTCTTCAGGGGAGGAGGCGGCGGCTGTGAGAGTTGAGACGGTGGTGGTGGCGGCCAGAGGTAAGCTCTTATATATTCCTTACTTATTGAGATTGAAGACTAGCTGGGAAGGCAAGAATATGAGATGCATGGCTGGGTGAATGATGAAGCAATGATGGGTGGAAGGACAACAGCCTGGGTGGGTGACACAGAAACTGTATGTGTCCATATACCTGGATCATGCTACTATCTGACTCTTAGATAGCATATGTGTATCTAGAGCAGGGGTACTCATAGTACGGCCCGCGGGCCGGTGGTGGCCCGGCAAGCCTTCCTTGGCGGTGCGCAGACCTTGCAGACAATCACTGCTCCCCCGGCCCCCACAGAGCAGAGGCTTTTTTGTATTTCACCTGTTAGCGCCCCTGCATCTCCACTCTGACAATCACTGCTCCCCCGGCCCCCACAGAGCAGAGTGGAGATGCAAGGCCACAAAGAGGTGAAATAGAACAAAGCCTCTGCTCTGTGGGGCCGGGCAAGCAGTGATTGTCAGGGTGGAGAAGCAGGGGCGCTACAACAAACAAAGCCTCAATAATATGTTAATGGTCTTTTAAAGACCTGTTAAGTACTTTGGTGTTGTTGTCTGTGTGCGCGCGTTGAGGAAGCGGTCTCAACCCGGGCTGAAGGCTGACACAGATAGACACACACACAGTGAGATGACAGAGGGGGAGGGAGAGGGAGGGCAGGAGGGAGAGAGAGATGGAGAGGGAGGGCAGGAGGGAGAGCAGGAGGGAGAGAGATGTATGTAAATGCTGGGTCTGGTGGCTCAGTGGATGAGGGCATCTGCTGCAGGGACCTGTGTGCAACCTCATGGTCACAAGTTATCGTTTTGCTTTAGCCCCGCCCCCTCTGACTCCGCCCCCACCAGTGCGGCCCTCGGCCCCAAACTACACTGTAAATGTAGCCCCTGAGAGAAAGTTTGTGAGTACCCATGATCTAGAGAGAGTAGACGGTCAGTGGATGAACTAAGTGTAACTTTGAAGAGCATGTAACACTGCACCCGCACGTCCGTTCCAGTGTAGGAAAGGCAAGGAAAAGAACTTTTAATTTTGTCCAAATACTACCATCAATAGTAGCAGTAGTTTGTATTGCAAGCACTGCATAGATCCGGTTATTACGGTGGCCACTCCCTACCTCTCTTAATAAGTTTAGTAGTACTCAGTCATTCATGTGTGGATGTATCACTGGTCACTCAATAAAAAGCAAAGCACCTAAAGTCATCCCATATATAAGCAAAAACATCCCATGTGAAGTGATAGATAATCAGATTATTTATCTTCTTCAATTTTCCATTTCTAGTACTCATTTCCACTGTAGGGTGAAAGTTAAATTAATTAAGCAGTAGCCCTTGAGTTGTAACAGAGTATTCTCAGTGCCACCCGTAATAGAAAAGTAAGAGCTTCACCACCTGCATGTACTGGACGGGTACAGTAACGCAACGCAAGTCTAGGTCACTCCTCATGGCGTGCGTCTCTTTTTCTCGGGTGCAAGTTTACTGCGCTGCCATTATGCCGGCTTGCAGAAGATAACGTACCAATTTTCCAAAACAAGAGACAAGAAGAAGAATAAGACTGGTGTACTTTCATAGTCGACTCCAATGGAAGTCCATAGTGCTCGTAGAATTTGTTCCTTAAACTCCCACTAATGTTAGAGCAAGGATGAAGAAGTGTGAGGTTAGATAGATACTGGCCTCAATAGTTATGTAATGCGTTTGCAAGTTGCTAGTTGTAGTGCAACACAAATTTCTGCTGAATGATTGAGTTAATCTTAAAGAGCATTGGTTACAGACTATGTCTTTCTTTCTTCATATAGGTTCTCCTTCCAAAAGAACAAGGAGGAAGGAGCTGGCTAGAGCGGCCCGGCAACGGCGGATCGATGCCACTGTGGCCGAATATCGGCGGCTGGTGGCCCTGGAGGACGAAGAAAGTGTGCAGTCGACCACAACAACTACGTCGTCTGCATCGGCCTCCGTTCCCCCACGGGCTGCCAGTGCCACCCAGCACAGTGGTCCACCCAGACTGAGCCGGGCTGCCAGAGCCAAACGCCACCGCCGAGTAGCAAGGACAACAGCTACAGCTTCCTCTCACAGCCGTTGCACCTACAAGGCATTGAAGGCACGCCTGCGCCGCAGTACCCTGATGGTGTCCCGCCTCCAGCAGGAGCTCCACCACTTTTCCAACCAGTTGGAGGGGCTCCGCGTAGAGCACGCCTTGCTCCGCCAGGAGCATGATGCCCTGGCCCAAAAAGTTGACAGCATCCACCCATAGTGTCCCTTGCCCCTTTTTTAGAGACTTTTGGGGGGTGGGAATTGGGAGTTGGGTTTTTGGGGACTTTTGAAGGACAATCGTTGGGGTTAGGGAGGGTCTTGCGGGAGATTATTTTGTTAGGGATATAAATATACTTTTTCAAACTTTATCTGAGCATACCCGTTTCTTACTGCTTGCCTGGCGGGTGGGGGTTTAACAGTGACTTTGTTTTCCTGAAAGTTTAGTTCCATTTTCTTCCTTTAAGTGTAAATGCCCAAATGTTTTCAACACTAAGTGCCTCTCACAGACTAAGTGAAGTGAATCCAAGAGTCCTAGGACTTTAGTAGTACTACCTTCAGTCTCTCGTCTCTCGTACTAATACTCCATTATACCCCCGAACCACCAAACGCTTATCTTACCTGTAATTTGTGTTTGAAAGTAGGGCTAGACCCAGGGCTGGCTCCACGGGAAACAGCGAATAAGGTTGGCAATCTTGGTCGGATAAAATTTCCTCATAGCGGTGGTACTAGTGGTGTGACACAGTGGCAGTTGCATGCCTATGAAAAAAAAGAAAATGAAATGTGGTTTGTCCTCCTGAGCAATTCAACGGTACAACTGAGAATATAGCAGGTGACAGAAGTACAGTAGAACAGTGCCACATTGTAGCCTAACAAATGGTAATGTATAACTACTAATTCGGTTGAAGTTCTTTCACATTAGCAATGGTTCTTTGTCAAGCAGAGTCAGAATATATCCTCGGATTTCTTCACCAGCCTGTTGCTATCACCTTATCCTCCCCAGCAAGTGTGTGGATTTATTGCTGTAATTTAGTCACACATCAATCAAAACCACACAGCCCGGGGGAAGAGGGTTAGGGTTTGAAAAATGGATGGGTACGGGGGTTTTTGGGAAAGGTTTTGGGAGACAAGAAAAAATAGCACAGCATAGACAAAGAATTGTGAACATAAACAAATCTTTGGGTACAAACCTATCCATCAATCTTTGAAAGTGCATGCACTACTGCATGCATGTCAGTGAAAAGTAAGTAGTACATTCGACAACTGTGGAAGAAAGAATGCGACAGTACAGGGCCTGTGTGGAATTATTGATAACGATATTCAACATAAGGTCTCTGTAGCCAGATACCTGAGAGCCTTGCTGGTCACTATAAATCCATTCACAACAACACTCAGTGGGGTTGGTCTGGAAGGTATAGTAGATAGAAAAGGAGAAATTGCTTTTTTTCTAGGTGTCCCCTCACTCACCAGGGTTGCCCCTTGGTGACATGCTTCATCATTGGGGCCATCCCAGTCCTCTACGGCCTGGGGCGTGCTGCGACTTGCGAATTACGTAGGAGCACTTACAAATGACTATGTGTGGTGCAGATGTGATAGTGGAGTGGACTAAGTGATGTGTTAAGGGATCAATTTAGAAGCAGAGAGAGATCCAAGAAATGCAGTCACAGTCAGAGAAAAAGGCAAGGGATACTGTATCTATGTGGTTGTAGTGGTCCTGTTGGAAGTGGTAAGTCAGTTGCCTGCAGAAAAAAAATCCTCCTATTAGCGGCACTCCTCCATTGCAGCCGACGCTTCGTCCATCGATGTTGGTCACCAGAAGACACCCTGTAAAAAAAAGCACAGCATAGACAAAGAATTGTGAACATAAACAAATCTTTGGGTACAAACCTATCCATCAATCTTTGAAAGTGCATGCACTACTGCATGCATGTCAGTGAAAAGTAAGTAGTACATTCGACAACTGTGGAAGAAAGAATGCGACAGTACAGGGCCTGTGTGGAATTATTGATAACGATATTCAACATAAGGTCTCTGTAGCCAGATACCCGAGAGCCTTGCTGGTCACTATAAATCCATTCACAACAACACTCAGTGGGGTTGTTCTGGAAGGTATAGTAGATAGAAAAGGAGAAATTGCTTTTATTCTAGGTGTCCCCTCACTCACCAGGGTTGCCCCTTGGTGACATGCTTCATCATTGGGGCCATCCCAGTCCTCTACGGCCTGGGGCGTGCTGCGACTTGCGAATTACGTAGGAGCACTTACAAATGACTATGTGTGGTGCAGATGTGATAGTGGAGTGGACTAGGTGATGTGTTAAGGGATCAATTTAGAAGCAGAGAGAGATCCAAGAAATGCAGTCACAGTCAGAGAAAGAGGCAAGGGATACTGTATCTATGTGGTTGTAGTTGTCCTGTTGGAAGTGGTAAGTAAGTTGCCTGCAGAAAAAAAATCCTCTTATTAGCGGCACTCCTCCATTGCAGCCGACGCTTCGTCCATCGATGTTGGTCACCAGAAGACACCCTGTCCACTGCCTGCCTGATGCTGAATTGTGGCGAACCCTAAGTTACAAAAAGTGCCAAAAGGCTTTTCCGCCTGGATTTTTCCCAACCACTTCTACCCGGTATTAGACCTTCCCAGGAATGCCCCAAGACCCACCAACCCACCCGCCAAGAAGCATAACACCCCCAAACAGGCCAAAAGCAAAATCTCATACTTGCAATATTTCTCGGCCTTCGGTCCAAACGCGCTGCGTAGCTAGGCCATAAGTCGGGGTTGCCACGACGGATTTCCTGAAAAGCAAATGCAATCAAGATTAGAGTGTCCCAGCAGTGCTCCCAGACCCCGAAACTCACCCACAAACACCAGGAAGCCCCCCAAACAGGCCCCCGAAAAGGCCACATTGAGCAAAATGTCAGAAATAGCCAAAAAAAAATCGGCCTGGATTTTGTCCCAACCACTTCTACCCGGTATTAGACCTTCCCAGGAATGCCCCAAGACCCGCCAACCCACCCGCCAAGAAGCATAACACCCCCAAACAGGCCAAAAGCAAAATCTCATACTTGCAATATTTCTCGGCCTTCGGTCCAAACGCGCTGCGTAGCTAGGCCATAAGTCGGGGTTGCCACGATGGATTTCCTGAAAAGCAAATGCAATCAAGATTAGAGTGTCCCAGCAGTGCTCCCAGACCCCGAAACTCACCCACAAACACCAGGAAGCCCCCCCAAACAGGCCCCCGAAAAGGCCACATTGAGCAAAATGTCAGAAATAGCCAAAAAAAAATCGGCCTGGATTTTGTCCCAACCACTTCTACCCGGTATTAGACCTTCCCAGGAATGCCCCAAGAACCGCCAACCCACCCGCCAAGAAGCATAACACCCCCAAACAGGCCAAAAGCAAAATCTCATACTTGCAATATTTCTCGGCCTTCGGTCCAAACGCGCTGCGTAGCTAGGCCATAAGTCGGGGTTGCCACAACGGATTTCCTGAAAAGCAAATGCAATCAAGATTAGAGTGTCCCAGCAGTGCTCCCAGACCCCGAAACTCACCCACAAACACCAGGAAGCCCCCCAAACAGGCCCCCGGAAAGGCCACATTGAGCAAAATGTCAGAAATAGCCAAAAAAAAATCGGCCTGGATTTTGTCCCAACCACTTCTACCCGGTATTAGACCTTCCCAGGAATGCCCCAAGACCCGCCAACCTACCCGCCAAGAAGCATAACACCCCCAAACAGGCCAAAAGCAAAATCTCATACTTGCAATATTTCTCGGCCTTCGGTCCAAACGCGCTGCGTAGCTAGGCCATAAGTCGGGGTTGCCACGACGGATTTCCTGAAAAGCAAATGCAATCAAGATTAGAGTGTCCCAGCAGTGCTCCCAGACCCCGAAACTCACCCACAAACACCAGGAAGCCCCCCAAACAGGCCCCCGAAAAGGCCACATTGAGCAAAATGTCAGAAATAGCCAAAAAAAAATCGGCCTGGATTTTGTCCCAACCACTTCTACCCGGTATTAGACCTTCCCAGGAATGCCCCAAGACCCGCCAACCCACCCGCCAAGAAGCATAACACCCCCAAACAGGCCAAAAGCAAAATCTCATACTTGCAATATTTCTCGGCCTTCGGTCCAAACGAGCTGCGTAGCTAGGCCATAAGTCGGGGTTGCCACGACGGATTTCCTGAAAAGCAAATGCAATCAAGATTAGAGTGTCCCAGCAGTGCTTCCAGAGCACGAAACTCACCCACAAACAGACGGAACCCCCCCTAAGAGCACCTGAAAGGCAAGCAAGTCAGCAAAAACACAAAAAAATTTCCGCCTGGGATTTGGTCCAAAACACTTTTATCCGGTATTAGAGCTTCCCAGCAATGGCCCCAGAGCCGTCAACCCAGGCGAAAACTAGTAGAAGACCCCCAAACAGCCAAAGAGCAAAAGTACAAAAATGGGGACTTAGTCAATTTTTCACAAATTTCCCAAATCACTCCGCGCGCGCTCTGCAGCTAGGCCCTAACTCCCCTCTGCCACCATGGATTTGCTTCAAACCTCTTGCAAAGTAAAGTATATATAGCCAGCAGTGAGCCCAGACCCCGAAACACACCCACAAACACCAGGAAGCCCCCCAAACAGGCCCCCGAAAACGCTACACTGAGCAAAATGTCAGAAATAGCCAAAAAAAAATTCGGCCTGGATTTTGTCCCAACCACTTCTACCCGGTATTAGACCATCCCAGGAATGCCCCAAGACCCGCCAACCCACCCGCCAAGAAGCATAACACCCCCAAACAGGCCAAAAGCAAAATCTCCTACTTGCAATATTTCTCGGCCTTCGGTCCAAACGCGCTGCGTAGCTAGGCCATAAGTCGGGGTTGCCACGACGGATTTCCTGAAAAGCAAATGCAATCAAGATTAGAGTGTCCCAGCAGTGCTCCCAGACCTCAAAACTCACCCACAAACACCAGAAAGCCCCCCAAACAGGCCCCCGAAAAGGCCACATTGAGCAAAATGTCAGAAATAGCCAAAAAAAAATCGGCCTGGATTTTGTCCCAACCACTTCTACCCGGTATTAGACCTTCCCAGGAATGCCCCAAGAACCGCCAACCCACCCGCCAAGAAGCATAACACCCCCAAACAGGCCAAAAGCTAAATCTCATACTTGCAATATTTCTCGGCCTTCGGTCCAAACGCGCTGCGTAGCTAGGCCATAAGTCGGGGTTGCCACAACGGATTTCCTGAAAAGCAAATGCAATCAAGATTAGAGTGTCCCAGCAGTGCTCCCAGACCCCGAAACTCACCCACAAACACCAGGAAGCCCCCCAAACAGGCCCCCGGAAAGGCCACATTGAGCAAAATGTCAGAAATAGCCAAAAAAAATCGGCCTGGATTTTGTCCCAACCACTTCTACCCGGTATTAGACCTTCCCAGGAATGCCCCAAGACCTGCCAACCTACCCGCCAAGAAGCATAACACCCCCAAACAGGCCAAAAGCAAAATCTCATACTTGCAATATTTCTCGGCCTTCGGTCCAAACGCGCTGCGTAGCTAGGCCATAAGTCGGGGTTGCCACGACGGATTTCCTGAAAAGCAAATGCAATCAAGATTAGAGTGTCCCAGCAGTGCTCCCAGACCCCGAAACTCACCCACAAACACCAGGAAGCCCCCCAAACAGGCCCCCAAAAAGGCCACATTGAGCAAAATGTCAGAAATAGCCAAAAAAAAATCGGCCTGGATTTTGTCCCAACCACTTCTACCCGGTATTAGACCTTCCCAGGAATGCCTCAAGACCCGCCAACCCACCCGCCAAGAAGCATAACACCCCCAAACAGGCCAAAAGCAAAATCTCATACTTGCAATATTTCTCGGCCTTCGGTCCAAACGCGCTGCGTAGCTAGGCCATAAGTCGGGGTTGCCACGACGTATTTCCTGAAAAGCAAATGCAATTAAGATTAGAGTGTCCCAGCAGTGCTCCCAGACCCCGAAACTCACCCACAAACACCAGGAAGCCCCCCAAACAGGCCCCCGAAAAGGCCACATTGAGCAAAATGTCAGAAATAGCAAAAAAAAATCGGCCTGGATTTTGTCCCAACCACTTCTACCCGGTATTAGACCTTCCCAGGAATGCCCCAAGACCCGCCAACCCACCCGCCAAGAAGCATAACACCCCCAAACAGGCCAAAAGCAAAATCTCATACTTGCAATATTTCTCGGCCTTCGGTCCAAATGCGCTGCGTAGCTAGGCCATAAGTCGGGGTTGCCACAACGGATTTCCTGAAAAGCAAATGCAATCAAGATTAGAGTGTCCCAGCAGTGCTTCCAGAGCACGAAACTCACCCACAAACAGACGGAACCCCCCCTAAGAGCACCTGAAAGGCAAGCAAGTCAGCAAAAACACAAAAAATTTTCCGCCTGGGATTTGGTCCAAAACACTTTTATCCGGTATTAGAGCTTCCCAGCAATGGCCCCAGAGCCGTCAACCCAGGCGAAAACTAGTAGAAGACCCCCAAACAGCCAAAGAGCAAAAGTACAAAAATGGGGACTTAATCAATTTTTCACAAATTTCCCAAATCACTCCGCGCGCGCTCTGCAGCTCGGCCCTAACTCCCCTCTGCCACCATGGATTTGCTTCAAACCTCTTGCAAAGTAAAGTATATATAGCCAGCAGTGAGCCCAGACCCCGAAACACACCCACAAACACCAGGAAGCCCCCCAAACAGGCCCCCGAAAACGCTACACTGAGCAAAATGTCAGAAATAGCCCAAAAAAAATTTGGCCTGGATTTTGTCCCAACCACTTCTACCCGGTATTAGACCATCCCAGGAATGCCCCAAGACCCGCCAACCCACCCGCCAAGAAGCATAACACCCCCAAACAGGCCAAAAGCAAAATCTCATACTTGCAATATTTCTCGGCCTTCGGTCCAAACGCGCTGCGTAGCTAGGCCATAAGTCGGGGTTGCCACGACGGATTTCCTGAAAAGCAAATGCAATCAAGATTAGAGTGTCCCAGCAGTGCTCCCAGACCTCAAAACTCACCCACAAACACCAGGAAGCCCCCCAAACAGGCCCCCGAAAAGGCCACATTGAGCAAAATGTCAGAAATAGCCAAAAAAAAAATCGCCCTGGATTTTGTCCCAACCACTTCTACCCGGTATTAGACCTTCCCAGGAATGCCCCAAGACCCGCCAACCCACCCGCCAAGAAGCATAACACCCCCAAACAGGCCAAAAGCAAAATCTCATACTTGCAATATTTCTCGGCCTTCGGTCCAAACGCGCTGCGTAGCTAGGCCATAAGTCGGGGTTGCCACGACGGATTTCCTGAAAAGCAAATGCAATCAAGATTAGAGTGTCCCAGCAGTGCTTCCAGAGCACGAAACTCACCCACAAACACCAGGAAGCCCCCCAAACAGGCCCCCGAAAAGGCTACATTGAGCAAAATGTCAGAAATAGCCAAAAAAAAAATTGCCCTGGATTTTGTCCCAACCACTTCTACCCGGTATTAGACCTTCCCAGGAATGCCCCAAGACCCGCCAACCCACCCGCCAAGAAGCATAACACCCCCAAACAGGCAAAAAGCAAAATCTCATACTTGCAATATTTCTCGGCCTTCGGTCCAAACGCGCTGCGTAGCTAGGCCATAAGTCGGGGTTGCCACGACGGATTTCCTGAAAAGCAAATGCAATCAAGATTAGAGTGTCCCAGCAGTGCTCCCAGACCACGAAACTCACCCGCAAACACCAGGAAGCCCCCCTAAGAGCACCTCAGAGGCAAGCAAGTCATCAAAAACACAAATAATTTTCCGCCTGGGATTTGGTCCAAAACACTTTTATCCGGTATTAGAGCTTCCCAGCAATGGCCCCAGAGCCGTCAACTCACCTGCAAAGAGGTACAACAACACCCCCACAAGTGCTGAGTCTTTCTTCATTGGGCGTAAACCAGCCCTCTGGTTTGATGGAAATAGGAGTCTGGAGGAGGAGGATAGAGGAGCATGTTCTTCTGAAATTGTGAACCTGAGGAATGCAGACTGCGGCAACTTCAAATCAATTAGCAAACCAGTGAAGACAGTTCTGCTGATGGGCTTGATTTTGTGATTATCTGATTGAAGTTTGTAATATATTAACTGTGCACAACAAAGAAAGACAGACAGACAGGAATAAAAGTGAATAGGGACGAAAAAGAAAGTTATTGATTCGTTGTCTCATTTTCAGGGCTCGGTATCACGGTCCAGGAATAAGAATAAGGCTTCGTCATCATACTCTGCGAATTCAGGCAGGGTGAGCTCAGTGTCACCTGACAGAGTAGAAATTCCCTCATCTATGTTGCTGGCCACCTCCTCTTCATCCGGCACGCTTTCTCGTACTCTGAAATCTGGTGGTATGAGGTGCTGATTCATCTTGATCATTGTTAACCTCTCCACATTTTTGGACGAGAGGCGGCTCCGTTTGGGAGTTACAATGCCACCAGCAGCACTGAAAACCCGTTCAGAAGACATGCTTGTAAGTGGGCAAGACAAGTAGTTTAAAGCCAGGTTGGTGAGCTGTGGCCACAATTCTTTTTTCCCATGCCAATACGCCAATGGGTCAGAATTAACATAGACCTCTGTTGAGTCATTCAGATAGTCCTTCACCATCGACTCAAGGTCCTCTTCCAAGGTTCCTCCACTTTGCTTAGCTCTTGCTGTGCCTCTGACCTTTTGAGAACCAAACCCATGCAGAGCTAGCCAATCCTCTTCAGCCTCCAATGTTCCTGTTGTGTCTCGTGCAGATGATCCGGTTGCCGGTGTCTTTAACGGCTGAGAGGTCACTTGTGCCACAGCCACAGGTGCAGAAGTGGATTGTTTTGACTGGGGATGGCCTGCTGATGTACTGCCATTTCCTTCAATTTTCAGCCGTTCTGTTTCAAACTTCTTGGCTGGCAAGGCTAGCCAACGTTTGTTGGAACATGTTCATCATCAAAAGGAAAGAATGCTTGGCCTGCCAGCGCCTTTTTGTAGCGTGGATCCAGAATAGTAGCACAAATGTAATGCTGTTCTGAGTGGATCTTTTTAAGACGTTCATCACCTTGTAGGAGCTCTAATAATTGCTCAGCCAGAAGCAAAGAGTCTTGGTTTTTGTCATCTTTTTCAAACACAGAACACACCTCCTTCAGTTGGTCCTCCAGCATGTACAACAATGGGATAGCTTTTCCCAAATTAGAGTCCTCCTTGCTGACTGCACGCGTGAAGAACTCAAAAGGACGAAGCATGCGTGTCAGGCCTTGAACTATGTTCCATTGCGGCCCACCCATCCTCAGCTCCTCTGTACCCTCTGTAAGGAAATATTGATCGAGTTCCATATACTGCTCATACAGACGCTCAAGCATGTAGAAGGTTGAGTTCCAACGTGTTACCACCTCCTGGATGAGTGCTTTCACTGGCATTTTACGTTGATATAGCAGGCTCCTCAGCTGCTTCCGGGCCTTAAAAGAATGGCTGAAATGCTTGCACATTTTTCGGCAGGTGTCCAATACACTATACGCTGCACTGGCTTTATTAGCCAAGAACTTTTGGACAACCAGGTTTATACAGTGCGCCAAACACGGCACTCTGAAATAGTAACCGTCCCTCATGGCCTTAACTATATTGGCGCCATTGTCTGTGGAAACATAACCAACCTGGCGTTTTAGTGGGGACAGCCAGTTAAGGACCTTTGTGTTAAAGACATCCAAAATGTTTTCTGCTGTGTGACGTTTCTCCAAACCAAACATGGCTAGTGTTGCATGTTTCCGAGCAGCTTTAAAAACAATGTCCGTGTCAACACCTGCGTTTAGCTTTGCTTTAGCCCCTGAAAAAGAGACCCAGTGTGCAGTGATGCACATGTAATCAGCGCCTGCGCCACTGGTCCACATGTCTGTTGTCAGATGTATAGTGTGAACAGCACTCTTCTGCAAAGCTGCCCCAATCACCTTCAGAACATCTTCATGTAGTGCTGGAACCGCAACTCGGGCAAAATAGAACCGGCTAGGAACCTTCCATTTAGGGCAGAGCGCTGCCACTAATTCTAGAAAACCAACCCCTTCTACAAAAGAAAAAGGGAGAAGGTCCAGAGCTAGCATTTTAGCCAGCTTAGTGTTATACAGACGCGTCATTGGGTGGTTGCGTTCATATTGCGCTTCTGTAAACAACATCTTTTTAATGTTGCCCTGGACCAAGGATTTACGGGATGATGATGATCTCTTCGACCCAGTTACGCTCGCTGATGTACTTTTCCGCATTGATGTCTCACTCTCTCCCACACTCTTAGTGTGGCTCACATGGGGTGTGCTGCTGGCAGGGGTACTGGGTGTAAGTGAAGTGTTTGAATCGTCTTCTTCCTCCTCGTCATCATCAGATGAAAAATCAACGTTTTCATTACGTGCAATTCGGGCTTCCTTGACCGCGTCTAGGTGCGCAAACCATTGGACAGCGTGCGTTCTTCTAAGATGACCTCTCTGGCCTCCGGTACCATAGTTGGTACCAAACTTACCACGACTAACTCGAAGCTTACAAATGCTACAAATGGCTACGTTTTCCTTTTTTGGGCAAACACTAAAGAAGTCCCAAACTGGAGACTTGAAATGTCTTTGGGGGCCGGAGGAGGCGGCGATACTGGTGGTGGTGGTCCTGCTGCTAATGCCAGATGAAGTGGAGGATGTGGATTGCCGAACTTCAGTACGTTTTGCACTTTCACCACCACGAATTGAGGTCGAGGACGAGGTGGGTACCTTCTTGCGAGGAAGAAATATGGAAGCGGTAGGTTTTGGTGTACTACTTAACTCCAAATCTAATGATTCCATTTCCATTGCCTCCTCGCCGACATCATCATCACGCTCAGCAGCTTCTCGGGATAGGGTCAAAATGTCTCTTTGCTGCATGCCCGGTGGGGCTGCAGTGACCTTTGTGATGACTGGCTCGTCGTCATCGTGAGAGGCTTCATCACCAGCAGTATCTGTCACTTCTTGTTGAGCCTCATCACACTCCATAGGTTTGAGTTTTTGGACGACCTTCCTTTTACGCTTAGGTACCTGTGTCAGATCATGGTGTGCCTCACTGTCAGACCGCAGTTGTGGTTCCCAAGACAGATCATTTGCATCAGAACGAGGTGGGCTTGAAGAAGATGTAGACACCCCCCTTGATCTTTTCCTTGCTAGGGATGTGGAAGACAATGAATGATCATCAGGAGGAGTGGCTTCCAATGATACCTCGGCTTCATTGTCGATTTCCTGATGTGCCCCTACTTCGGGAGGAACAACTATTGTGGGCACTTGTGAACCTCCATGCACCTTTGCTTGCGCATCTCCTTTTGCTGCCTCTCCTTCCACATGTACTTGGGCGTGTACTTGCACATGGTGTTGTTGTTGCGGCTGTGGTTGTTCAACACTTGTCAGATGAGTTACAACAACCTGTGTTGATTCAGGGACATTGCTGCTACTTTCTTGCGATGAGCCAACATCACTGGTCGATGGTGATTGGAGAAGTACACTGACTGCCTCTGAAGCACTCAAGGGCTTTGACTTAAGTTGGCGTGGTGGTGGAGGCACTGAACCCAATGGAGCAGGGGTGCTGCTTCCAGCTTGGTCCCCAGCAGATCCTGCTGCTGCAGGTGTACTTTTTTTTTTCTCCCAAAAAACGTGGCGGGTGGCACACCAGCCTCCTTGGTAACTTGCTTCTTCTGCTCCTTACTAGCAACTTTCTTGCTAGAGGAGCTACGGAGACCTTTCTTTGGGGCCATCTTCTTCAGAGCAGGTCAGACAGCAGGCCGCAGTTGCACGAATTGTAGAGTTGTCTGAGGCCAGACGTGACGTCGCGTGACGTTATGCTGCACACACACACCGCTGCAGGACTTCTTCCTGGCACTGGTGGTTCTCTTGAGTCTTGTGCACCTAAAAAAAATGGAAGACAGAGGAACATCAGTTCAGTTATACAGCACAAAAAAATCGAAAAACACTGCAAAATCAGCACAATCCCAATCCATCCATGCCCTCCATAATGTTTAAATTCAAGACAACCCACAGAAAGTCTAGGCCCATGCAAGACTCACTACCCCTGGGCATAAATAAAGGTTGAAAAGTAGGCAAAATGGTTGGAGGCCTAACAACAAAGCCTGCATTAAAAATGGCCACTTGCCTGCCAGCACATGGCCAGTGCCTGTAGCTGCACTCAAAATGGCCACCAGCCACATGGCCTGTCCCTCTCCATGAACACCCCCAAAAATCGAAAAACACTGCAAAATCAGCACAATCCCATTCCATCCATGCCCTCCATGATGTTTAAGTTCAAGACAGCCCACAGAAAGACTAGGCCCATGCTAGACTCACTACCCCTGGGCATAAATAAAGGTTGAAAAGTAGGCAAAATGGTTGGAGGCCTAACTACAAAGCCTGCATTCAAAATGGCCACTTGCCTGCCAGCACATGGCCAGTGCCTGTAGCTGCACTCAAAATGGCCACCAGCCACATGGCCTGTCCCTCCCCATGAACACCCCCAAAAATCGAAAAACACTGCAAAATCAGCACAATCCCATGCCATCCATGCCCTCCATGATGTTTAAGTTCAAGACAGCCCACAGAAAGACTAGGCCCATGCTAGACTCAAATACCCCTGGTGAAAAGGCCACAAGTACAGGCCCAAAAAACGAAAATCACTGAAAAATCAGTCCAATCCCAATCCATCCATGCCCTCCATGATGTTTAAATTCAAGACAACCCACAGAAAGACTAGGCCCATGCAAGACTCACTACCCCTGGGCATAAATAAAGGTTGAAAAGTAGGCAAAATGGTTGGAGGCCTAACAACAAAGCCTGCATTCAAAATGGCCACTTGCCTGCCAGCACATGGCCAATGCCTGTAGCTGCACTCAAAATGGCCACCAGCCACATGGCCTGTCCCTCCCCATGAACACCGCCAAAAATCGAAAAACACTGCAAAATCAGCACAATCCCATTCCATCCATGCCCTCCATGATGTTTAAGTTCAAGACAGCCCACAGAAAGACTAGGCCCATGCTAGACTCAAATACCCCTGGTGAAAAGGCCACAAGTACAGGCCCAAAAAACGAAAATCACTGAAAAATCAGCACAATCCCATTCCATCCATGGCCTCCATGATGTTTAAATTCAAGACAACCCACAGAAAGACTAGGCCCATGCAAGACTCACTACCCCTGGGCATAAATAAAGGTTGAAAAGTAGGCAAAATGGTTGGAGGCCTAACAACAAAGCCTGCATTAAAAATGGCCACTTGCCTGCCAGCACATGGCCAGTGCCTGTAGCTGCACTCAAAATGGCCACCAGCCACATGGCCTGTCCCTCCCCATGAACACCCCCAAAAATCGAAAAACACTGCAAAATCAGCACAATCCCATTCCATCCATGGCCTCCATGATGTTTAAATTCAAGACAACCCACAGAAAGACTAGGCCCATGCAAGACTCACTACCCCTGGGCATAAATAAAGGTTGAAAAGTAGGCAAAATGGTTGGAGGCCTAACAACAAAGCCCGCATTCAAAATGGCCACTTGCCTGCCAGCACATGGCCAGTGCCTGTAGCTGCACTCAAAATGGCCACCAGCCACATGGCCTGTCCCTCCCCATGAACACCCCCAAAAATCGAAAAACATTGCAAAATCAGCACAATCCCATTCCATCCATGCCCTCCATGATGTTTAAGTTCAAGACAGCCCACAGAAAGACTAGGCCCATGCTAGACTCAAATACCCCTGGTGAAAAGGCCACAAGTACAGGCCCAAAAAACGAAAATCACTGAAAAATCAGCACAATCCCATTCCATCCATGCCCTCCATGATGTTTAAATTCAAGACAACCTACAGAAAGACTAGGCCCATGCTAGACTCAAATACCCCTGGTGAAAAGGCCACAAGTACAGCCCCAAAAAACGAAAATCACTGAAAAATCAGCACAATCCCAATCCATCCATGGCCTCCATGATGTTTAAGTTCAAGACAACCCACAGAAAGACTCAGTCCACCCACCACTGAGTACCCCTGGGCAAAAGGCCCCAAAACAGCCCAAAAATCGAAAATTCCAAAATTTTAATTGCAGCAACTGTAATGCCCCAAACAAACTTACTTGTAAAATTTCTAATCCAACAGTGATCCAAAGAAAGTCAAAAAGGCCTCAAATCCAAATATCCAGCAGCATCCACAAAAAGTAATCCTTCCAGCTCCAGACCCAAATGAAAAGTGACCAGGAGATGGACAAAGCACTGGGAGGAGCCTGCTGAACAGGAACAGGAAGTTGAAGACTGTGGGGCACTTCCTTCCTCCCACCCCCCTGCCCCCTCCCCAAAATGGACTCCTCGCTAAAAAAGTGCAGGCAAATGTCAAACTAAGGAGTTATTCAGATAAAAATCATCATTTCTAGAAGGTTTATGCTGCTTGCTGGTGGATTTCTTGTGCAGAATTGCAAATTTTATATTTTCGCTTGCCGCATCTCAAATCTCGCAATTGCGAAGTACCGCGAGACGTGATCTCGCCGTACTCGCGTTGACAAACTATCGCTGGCAAGCCGCGATGACGTAATCGCGCTCGCCAATTCCCGCGGGATCACACAGCAAGATCCAAAATGGCGCAGCACTCACAAACTATCGAGAAAAACAACTCGGCAAACGATGATAAACGCCGCGCGCCGCAAAAATTGTATCACCAACGCCGCGCGCCGCAAAAAAAATCCGCTGCGTGCGAATTTGCGGATTTTGCGGGAAATTCGCAAATCTCGCGGATTGCGAATTTCCCAAAAATCCGCAAAATCCGCGAGCGTAACGGATTTTCCGCCCATGCTTAAGTTTTTGCGCCCTGGCTCTGCCAGCACCTAGGGAAACCTAGCAAACCTATACATTTTTGAAAAGTAGACACCGAGGGGAATTCAGGATGGGGTGACTCCTCTGCCTACCCCCAGGTTTTGTTACCCAGAATCCCTTGCAAAGCTAAGATTTTGACAAAAAAAACAAATTTTCCTGACATTTCTGTGGTGGAAAGTTCTGGAATCTGCGTGGATCAACAGATTTCCACCCACTCAGCGTTCCCCCATGTCTCCCGGGAAAAATGGTACCTCACTTGCGTGGGTAGGCATAGTGGCTGCAACAGGAAACGGTTCAAATCGTACGGTGAGTTTTTGGACCGGGGCTCGGCGGGCATCTTTGGAAAGTACCAAACAGAAACAGTTCTAAAAACTAGACACCCGGGGGAGTCCAGGGAGGTATGGCATGCATGGGTCCCCCAATGTTTTCCTACCCAGAAATCCCTGCAAACCATAAATTTTGGTAAAAAAAAACAGTTTTCCAAACATTTTTGCGTGGGATCTCAGTGTCGACACAAATGTCCTACCAGCCAGCGTTCCCCTTGTTCTCCCGAGTAAAATGATACCTCACTTGTGTGGGTGGGCCCAAGGCCTGTGTCTAAGGCAGTGGGGCTTAATTTGTAAAACATAAATAATACTTTTTCAAAAGTCATTTTCGGACTGTTCTGCTTTGGGGAACCCACACAAGTGAGGTATCCTTTTACTCAGGAGAACAAGGTGAACGCTGGGTGGTAGGACATTTTTGCCGACACGGAGATCCCACGCAAAAAAGTTTGGAAAAGTGATATTTTTACCTAATTTTAAGGTTTGCAAGGAGTTCTGGGTAGGAAAACATTGGGGGACCTACGCATGCCATACCTCCCTGGACTCCCCAGGGTGTCTAGTTTTCAGAACTGTTTGGGTTTGGTACTTTCCAAAGAATACCACCGAGCCCCGGGCCAAAAACTCAGGTGCCCCCCCCCAAAAAAAAGGTAATGTTGCTATTGGGTATTGTAAATTCACCACCGTACGATTTGAACCGTTTCCTGTTGCAGCCACTATGCCTACCCACGCAAGTGAGGTACCATTTTTTCCGGGAGACATGGGGGAACGCTGGGAGGGAGGAAATTTGGGTGAGCCCAGTGATGCCACGCTTTCCAACACAAACATTGATGAAAAAAATGAATATTTTTAACTAATATTGAGGTTTACAGGGGATTCTGGGTAAAGGAACGTTGGAGGATCCACACAAGCCATAGCTCCTTGAAAGCACCTAGGTGTCTACAATTCAAAAATGTATGGTTTTGGTAGGTTTCCCTAGTAGCCCATCAATTCCAGACACATACACACATACTGGTTGGATTTGGCACGAGGGCAAGTGATGGTTCAGTATATAAAAGAACATTAATAAGAGATTTCCCAAAAATGAAATGCACTGTCAATTCCATGGACAAAGAAACTGAACCAATGACTTGCAGCGCGTGAGCTGTAAAGCCAGCGTCAAGGCACCAACCGCTTTACAGGCCATTCACACTCCATTCATACCTGAAACAAAGAAAAACAATAACACCACCAGGCACAAAAGGAACACATCACAAGATTTACCCAAAAAAACACAGAGCACCCTACCTGAAAAATATTTTTAAAAAAAACACAGCAAACAAGTCCTCAAACACACACACTGGTTGGATTTAGCACGAGGGTGAGTGAAGGTTCAACATATACAGTTCTATTAGCAAGCAAATTCACAAATAATGAAATGCACTGCTAATAATTGAGAGAACGAGAAACTGAACCATTGACTCACAGCTCGTGAGCTGTAAAGCCACGACAAGGCACCAACCTATTTACAGGCTGTTGGACCTAGATTCCCCAAGCCTACATATGGTAGCCTGGCACAGTAGTGGTCTACAGCTAACTCCAAGCGTTGGCTAAGTACTTACAAGTCTTACCCACAGTAACACAGTGCTGAACCACTAAAATAAAGACACAACACCTTTGTTTGGAAAAATACCGATACCTTTTATAAAAATAATATGCTCTTCTTGTTATGCTTTTTAGTCAGGGATAAAAGACAATCAAATACACATCTACATGAAGTTTAAATCACTCTTCAACATTTCTTCTGCCCAGAATTTGAAAATCAAAGGTACATTTAGGTTCTGTGGATATTTAGGACATATGACACTCCAGTAATACTTTTACAGGAAGGCAATATACAGTCTGACAGAATAATATGTTTTTAACGATACACTTGCAGGTACATTACCCCACAGCTCTTAAACACTGTTCAGCCCAACAGAATGACCTGGTTGTAGAACCTCCAGCATTTCCCATCAATAATGTGACTAGAAGGAAAGACACAATACCATTAGCAGGGTACACCTAACTGGTAGAGGATCTACTCCGCTACAAAAAGCTCTGTCAGGGCTTTAGCCCAGGAACCCTGTGGCTCCCTTTACCACTTCCACCTCTCTCCCACTTGCACCGTTATTGGATCGGTTTAACTCTGTATTGGCCAGTTCACTAGCTTGTTTTCCCTTCAATTAGGCTTTCCACTATTCAGTTACTTGTTGGGGTTATTTTAGTAGGGTTTGGGCTGAGCACTAGCCCGTTCTCTTCACTTATGCCTCTATGTGCAGTTCAGCGTGTCTCTCAATTGCAGTCCCACTGTCTCAATCCTTTCCCCTGGTGCTGCTGCCTCCCGTCCCCACTCTACCCGGCTTACTTGTAAGCTTCCTGGAAGTGCTGCGAGGGCTCTTCACACTCGCGTTGAAGCCTGGCAGCAGTCGGCGGTCGGGAGGGATCGAGAGAGCTTCTCTTGGCTCACCGGCTCTTTACTGGGTCAACTGTAGTGGCGCTTCTGCCTCCTCAGGCGAGGGAAACAGCTACCGGTGCTCCGTCGCGCTCGGCTCCTCTTCAGTCGCGCTACTCCGCTGGGCATGCGCGGAAGCGCTCGCTCTTCTCCCGCCTCTGCACTCACTTCACAGGGAGGACGCTGGTCTTCTGGTGACGCTGCTCTCTCGGGCCTGCCCGATCATAGGCCCCTCCTGCCACACGAAAAGCGTCTGGTTGCCGGTCATGCGCGGAAGCGCTGATCTCTTCGTTTCTGACGCGGCCGGTGCCCCCGGGGTCCCGATGCCGATCAGAGCAACGTCGCTGCTTCCTTCAAGTCGTCTCTCACTGGGGCTTCACAGGAAGGATGTCCACACCCGGCGCTCTCGCTCCACAGGTCGCCAGGGTGCCCCAGACCCCCGCACTCACTTCAGCTACTCCACGTCCCCTGGTAAGCTCAGCGCTGAGTAGGGGTAACCTGGAATATCTTCAGTTAGGGGTATCCTGAGTGGATTTAATGGGATTCCAATATGTGAGTGGCTGCTTCCTCGAGTAGCTCGATTTCTCCTCTAATAGTTGATGGTTTGAGAGAGGGATCGGTCAAAGGCTGAAGGGGGAACAATCCTCTGAAGTAACTGTCAGCCTCAGTGACAAACTAGCTGCTCTCAGTATGTCCACCTCCTCTCACCACTGCCTCACTCCTCTACTCTAGGGTCAGCACAAAATGGCTGCTGGTCACTTGGCCTTATATAGGGTGGCCTGAGACCTGCAGAATCCTCTAGTGTATTCTAGAAAGTTCCCTAATGCTAACCTATGGACCCGTCCTCCAGTAGTGTCCGTTATGGCAGTTGGTGGACACCATTTTAGGTCTCTGGAGATCCCTAAGGTTTCAAGGGGATGACTAGGCCTCACAAGTGATGAGGGAAAAAAATGGCGTCATCGCCAAGGAACACCTAGCCCCCTGACAGCATAAAAAAAAAACTCCTGATGGACACATGTAAAAATAAAAATAGTAACTCTGGGAGGCTAAGGGGGACAAAAATAAATCATGGTGGTTAGAGTCTTCCCAGAAACAGACAGGTCTAACACGCGTCCCCCCCAGCTGAAAGTGGGGAGAACTACCCAACCCCTTGGGAGTCCTCATCACTAAGGCGGAAGTACCTAGATAGACCGTCTGCGTTGGCATGGTCTGCCCCAGGTCTGTGTTCCACCCTAAAGTCCATTCCCTGTAGGGAGATGGACCACCTTAGCAACTTGGGATTCTCCCCCTTCATTTGCATCAGCCAACGAAGGGGGCGATGGTCAGTCTGAACTAGGAAGTGCGAACCAAACAGGTATGGTCGTAACTTCTTCAGAGCCCAAACCACCGCAAAGGCTTCTCTCTCAATTGTACTCCACCTCCTTTCCCTGGGGAGTAGTCTCCGGGACAGGAAGACCACGGGTTGATCCAAGCCCTCATCATTTAGCTGCGATAACACTGCCCCAATGCCATGTTCTGACGCATCTGTTTGGACAATGAATTCTCTAGCAAAATCGGGGGCCTTGAGAATGGGAGCGGAACACAATGCTTGTTTCAAGGTCAGGAAGGCTCGCTGGCAAGCCTCCGTCCAGACTACCCGTCGGGGTTGCTTCTTGGAAGTAAGCTCAGTGAGAGGGGCCACGATAGTGCCATACCCCTTCACGAAGCGACGGTAATATCCAGTGAGGCCCAGGAAGGCTCGGACCTCTGTTTGAGTCTTGGGGGGCTCCCAGGCGATGATAGCCTCAATCTTTGCCTGGAGGGGCTGCACCGTCCCTCTGCCCACCAAGTGACCTAGGTACACCACCGACCCCTGGCCGATCTGACACTTGCTGGCCTTGATTGTCAATCCAGCCTGTTGCAGGGCATGCAGAACAGCTTGCAGATGCTGCAAATGGTCCTCCCAGCTGCTACTGAAGACAGCAATGTCGTCCAGGTATGCAGCAGAAAAAGCTTCCATTCCAGAAAGGACCCTGTTCACCAGCCGCTGAAAAGTGGCAGGGGCATTCTTGAGCCCAAAGGGCATCACGCGAAATTGGTAGTGTCCCTCAGGTGTAGAGAAGGCTGACCTTTCCTTCGCCTCCTCTGTAAGGGAAATCTGCCAGTACCCTGAAGTTAGGTCAAAGGTACTTAAGTATTGAGCAGCTCCCAGCCGGTCAATCAGCTCATCCGCCCGGGGGATAGGATGGGCATCAGTTTTGGTCACTGAGTTCAAGCCTCGGTAGTCCACACAGAATCTCAATTCAGGTGTGGTGCCTGGTGGGGCAGCCTTTGGTACCAAAACCACCGGGCTAGACCAAGGGCTTCCAGAAGGTTCAATCACTCCCAGTTCCAGCATCTTGGCGACTTCACTCTTGATGCTGGCCTTCACCTTGTCCGACAGCCGGTAGATTTTAGACTTCACAGGTGGGCTGTCTCCTGTGTCCACGTCATGGGTACACAGGTGGGTCCTACCCGGGACAAGGGAGAACAGAGGAGAAAATTGCCCCAGGATCTGGCGGCAATCACCCTGCTGTTCAGGAGTTAGGGATGGCGAGAGAATAACTCCCTCTACCGACCCATCCTTTTCTTGGGACGAGAGAAGATCAGGGAGAGGTTCACTTTCTTCTTCCTCTGCTCCATCGGTTACCATCATCAAGACAACCGCGGGCCTCTCATGATGTGGCTTGAGGCGATTGGCATGCAGCACCCTGTGGGGCTGCCTCGGGGCCTTAAGATCCACCAAGTAGGTGGACTTCCCCTTCTTTTCCAACACCTCAAAGGGGCCTGTCCAACGGTCCTGGAGGGCATTTAGCTCCCCAGGTTCCATCACCCACACCTTCTGTCCAGGCTCCAGTTCCACTGGGTGAGCGTTGTGGTCATACCACTCTTTCATCACCGCTTGGCTGGCCTCCAAGTTGTCTGAAGCTTGCTTCCACAACTTAGCCATTTGGCTCCGGAAGGCCAGCATGTAGCTCACCACGTCCTGGGGAAGTTTTCTGGGAGTCCGTTCCCATCCATCCTTCACCAGGCTGAGAGGTCCCCGTACAGGGTGCCCGTACAAAAGTTCGAAGGGGCTGAAGCCCACTCCCTTTTGTGGCACTTCCCTGTAAGAAAACAAGAGACAGGGTAGGAGGATGTCCCATTTCCTCCGCAGGCTCTCAGGTAGACTCCTGATCATACCTTTCAAGGTTTTGTTAAACCTTTCCACAAGACCATTGGTTTGTGGGTGATAAGGAGTGGTAAACCGATAGGTAACCCCACACTCCTTCCACATAGCCCGCATGTACGCTGAAAGGAAGTTAGTCCCCCTGTCGGACACAACCTCCTTGGGGAAACCCACTCGGGTAAAGATCCCCATCAGGGCCCTTGCCACCACAGGTGCAGTGATGGTCCTCAGAGGTATGGCCTCTGGGTACCGTGTGGCATGATCCACCAAAACCAGTATGAACCGGTGGCCAGCTGAAGTTGGTGGATCTAATGGCCCAACGATGTCGATGCCCACCCTCTCAAAGGGGGTGCTAACGACAGGTAGTGGTTCCAGGGGAGCTTTAAGCTTCACTCCTGTTTTCCCACTAGCTTGGCAGGTCACACACGTCCGACAGTATGTGTCAGACGCCACTTTCATTCGAGGCCAATAGAAGTGGGGGACAAGCCGGGCAAAGGTCTTGTCCTGTCCTAGATGTCCTGCCAATGGTATCTCATGAGCCAATTCCAGTAGAAAGGCTCTAAAGCATTGAGGGACCACCAAGGCTCTGGCTGAACCGTGGCCAGGTGCCTTGGGCTCACTGTAGAGGAGTCCATCCTCCCAGTAAATCCGGTAGCTCCCTTCAATGTTTCCTGCTGCCTGGGCGTTGGCCTGTTGCCGCAGCCCCTCGAGAGTAGGACACTCTTTCTGAGCGGCACAGAATTCTTCCCTGGAAGGACCTCCCTCCACGTGCCATTCTGTAGGGATGGGTAGGTTCTCCAAGGAAGCAACATTCTCCCCTGTGGACTCCAGATCCACCTCCGCAGGTGGTCCAGCTGTCTCACGAGGCGGAGATGTCGAGGCAGGGTCCTCCGGCCTCTTGTCCTTCTCCTCTCTGGCAGCCGGCTGGGCCATTGTTCCAGGCTCCAGCGTAAGCAACTTTTCCCTTCGGGCAGTTGCTGACCTTGTGCTGACACAAGTCCAGTCAGGGGGTCCCAGCATCTCAGAGTGAGTCTGGTACTCCACCCTCCTCCAAGCATTGTGCTCCATATCATTCCCTAACAGGCAGTCAACAGGCACGGCAGGGCTTACGGCAACACGAAGTGGACCTGCAACCCCTCCCCACTCAAAGGGAACCTCAGCCACAGGGTAGTGGCCCAATCTGCCGTCAGCCATTACGGCGGGATGGAGTACATCTGGGATGACCTGCTCTGGAGACACCAGCTGACTCCTTACCATCGTCATACTGGCTCCTGTGTCTCTCAGAGCCTCCCCTCTACGGCCATTGATGGTGACCCACTGCTCATACTTAATAGTATTGGAAGGCAGCTGGGTCTTAGGAACCATCTCCTTATCTCCCAGGGACACTAAAGTGACACCCGCCCGCTCCCCTCCATTACCCAAAGGCATCTCCTCCCCGAGCACTACACTAGTGATTCCCGGGGCTTTTCCTCCAGTGGGAGGGGGTGGTCTTTTTGGGCATCTCACATCTCCTTTATAGTGTCCCACACCACCACACTCAAAACAATGAACAACCCTTGGCTGCTGGCTTTGGCCAGGGGTAGGGTTGCGAGGGGGGTTACTCTTGGGGATGAATCCTCTGCCCCTTCCTTGCGAAGTATTTTGTGGCCCTTTAGAGAACTCCCTCTTAGCTTCCCCTCCCTCTTTCTTCTGGGGGGCGCCCTGTCCTGGTTTCTGGGAATTCCCTCCAGTCCCCTTAGTCGACACCCGGGTACTAACCCAGATGTCCGCCTCCTCAGCAAGCTTCCTGGGGCTGGTCAGCTTGCTGTCCACCAGATGCTGTCTTAGCTCGGGAAGACACTTCTCGAGTAGGTGTTCCTTGAGTATGAGGTCATATAGTCCCTCATAGTCCCCTACATCGCTGCCTCTTACCCAACCCTCCAGGGCCTTCCTGGAGTAGTCCAAGAAATCTACCCAGTTTTGCGTGCCCAGCTTGTAGCTGCCCCGAAACTTTTGTCTATATTTCTCAGGGGTCAACCCAAACTTCTTGAGCAGCGCTGATTTCATAGCCGGATAGTAGGTCTGTTCACTCTGGTTAAGGGCCAGCAAAGTATCCCTGCCAGTGGGGGGCATGTATTTGTACAACCCACCTCCCCAGTGGACTTCCAGAATCCCATGGGCCCTCAGCGAGACCTCGTAGGCGGCTAGCCATTTAGCAATGTCGTCGCTGGGTACATAACAAGCCATAATGTCTTTTGGTAGGTACGGTCTAGGTTCTCGGGTGTTGGTTTGGTTATCGCTGCCACCATTCTCTGGTTTGGGGGTACGTAAGTTTAGGGCTTGCAAGTCCATCTCCTTGATGGCCCGCTCATGCTCCAACCTCTTTTCCTCCCTCACCATGTCCAACCTGGCTAGTTCTATTTTCATCCTCCTCTCCTCCCTCCTGTCTTCTAACTCGGCATCAGTCAGGCCCCTCTGTGAAACACTACTGCCCACTCTGGATGGTGTTCTGGGTCCTGTTACAGGGTTCTCCCCTCCCACCTGGTACAGTGTTGCGGTCTCCAGGACAGTGTCCTTGTCACTCCCCTCAGGATCTACCTCCTCCCCGGAATGAGCCTCTACCCATGCCCGGATACTGGTCAGCAGCTCGACTTTTCTGGCGCCTTTCTGGAAAAACACCCCCTGCTGCTGACACCATTCCTTCAATTGGGTCACAGTATAACTTTCCAGCTCTTCCACATTTATCTCCATTTCTATATGAAGTATACAATGCTACACAGGAGAAATCCACAAAGTGACTTGAGGTCAACCTCCACCCACCGCCAGAAGTCAATTTAGAAAAACCAAAAATGTAAATTAGGAGGGCCGCAGGGAGAAAACTCCAGGTGGGGTCTCGTGGTTGGCACTGCGTTACTACTAAGTAAGTGTAAGTACAAATCCGCTATCCCACCGCTGAAACACCAATTATGTTGGACCTAGATTCCCCAAGCCTACATATGGTAGCCTGGCACAGTAGTGGTCTACAGCTAACTCCAAGCGTTGGCTAAGTACTTACAAGTCTTACCCACAGTAACACAGTGCTGAACCACTAAAATAAAGACACAACACCTTTGTTTGGAAAAATACCGATACCTTTTATAAAAATAATATGCTCTTCTTGTTATGCTTTTTAGTCAGGGATAAAAGACAATCAAATACACATCTACATGAAGTTTAAATCACTCTTCAACATTTCTTCTGCCCAGAATTTGAAAATCAAAGGTACATTTAGGTTCTGTGGATATTTAGGACATATGACACTCCAGTAATACTTTTACAGGAAGGCAATATACAGTCTGACAGAATAATATGTTTTTAACGATACACTTGCAGGTACATTACCCCACAGCTCTTAAACACTGTTCAGCCCAACAGAATGACCTGGTTGTAGAACCTCCAGCATTTCCCATCAATAATGTGACTAGAAGGAAAGACACAATACCATTAGCAGGGTACACCTAACTGGTAGAGGATCTACTCCGCTACAAAAAGCTCTGTCAGGGCTTTAGCCCAGGAACCCTGTGGCTCCCTTTACCACTTCCACCTCTCTCCCACTTGCACCGTTATTGGATCGGTTTAACTCTGTATTGGCCAGTTCACTAGCTTGTTTTCCCTTCAATTAGGCTTTCCACTATTCAGTTACTTGTTGGGGTTATTTTAGTAGGGTTTGGGCTGAGCACTAGCCCGTTCTCTTCACTTATGCCTCTATGTGCAGTTCAGCGTGTCTCTCAATTGCAGTCCCACTGTCTCAATCCTTTCCCCTGGTGCTGCTGCCTCCCGTCCCCACTCTACCCGGCTTACTTGTAAGCTTCCTGGAAGTGCTGCGAGGGCTCTTCACACTCGCGTTGAAGCCTGGCAGCAGTCGGCGGTCGGGAGGGATCGAGAGAGCTTCTCTTGGCTCACCGGCTCTTTACTGGGTCAACTGTAGTGGCGCTTCTGCCTCCTCAGGCGAGGGAAACAGCTACCGGTGCTCCGTCGCGCTCGGCTCCTCTTCAGTCGCGCTACTCCGCTGGGCATGCGCGGAAGCGCTCGCTCTTCTCCCGCCTCTGCACTCACTTCACAGGGAGGACGCTGGTCTTCTGGTGACGCTGCTCTCTCGGGCCTGCCCGATCATAGGCCCCTCCTGCCACACGAAAAGCGTCTGGTTGCCGGTCATGCGCGGAAGCGCTGATCTCTTCGTTTCTGACGCGGCCGGTGCCCCCGGGGTCCCGATGCCGATCAGAGCAACGTCGCTGCTTCCTTCAAGTCGTCTCTCACTGGGGCTTCACAGGAAGGATGTCCACACCCGGCGCTCTCGCTCCACAGGTCGCCAGGGTGCCCCAGACCCCCGCACTCACTTCAGCTACTCCACGTCCCCTGGTAAGCTCAGCGCTGAGTAGGGGTAACCTGGAATATCTTCAGTTAGGGGTATCCTGAGTGGATTTAATGGGATTCCAATATGTGAGTGGCTGCTTCCTCGAGTAGCTCGATTTCTCCTCTAATAGTTGATGGTTTGAGAGAGGGATCGGTCAAAGGCTGAAGGGGGAACAATCCTCTGAAGTAACTGTCAGCCTCAGTGACAAACTAGCTGCTCTCAGTATGTCCACCTCCTCTCACCACTGCCTCACTCCTCTACTCTAGGGTCAGCACAAAATGGCTGCTGGTCACTTGGCCTTATATAGGGTGGCCTGAGACCTGCAGAATCCTCTAGTGTATTCTAGAAAGTTCCCTAATGCTAACCTATGGACCCGTCCTCCAGTAGTGTCCGTTATGGCAGTTGGTGGACACCATTTTAGGTCTCTGGAGATCCCTAAGGTTTCAAGGGGATGACTAGGCCTCACAAGTGATGAGGGAAAAAAATGGCGTCATCGCCAAGGAACACCTAGCCCCCTGACAGCATAAAAAAAAAACTCCTGATGGACACATGTAAAAATAAAAATAGTAACTCTGGGAGGCTAAGGGGGACAAAAATAAATCATGGTGGTTAGAGTCTTCCCAGAAACAGACAGGTCTAACACAGGCCATTCACACACCTTTCATACATCTGACACAAACAAAACATTCACACCGCCAGCCGCAGGCCCTTCACATCAAAACACTCACACCAACAGACAGCGCCATTCAAGGGCCCATCACATTCACACGCCCACATTCCAGACACAGCAAATACACAAATTGATGGACTGGGTGGAGTGACACTCAGCTAGCACTGTGTGTAGTGACCATCAGAAAGTAAATACTCACACACCGCCAGCCAAGCGCAAGTCCACCAACACCACCAACCAAGCACCTGTCCACACACACCGCCAGCCAAGCACCTACCCTTGCACACAAACACCAAAGCACCATCCATTCACACCGCCAGCCGAGCACCAATCCTTGCACACAACCAGCAAAACACCATCCACTCACACCGCCAGACAAGCACCTAACCATGCACTCCGCCAGCCAAGCAAAAATCCACGCACCCCCCAAGCACAACTCCAATCCATGCACTATGCCAGCCAAGCACCAGAACACGCACACCACCAGCCAAGCGCCATCCACTCACACCGCCAGACAAGCACCTAACCATGCACTCCGCCAGCCAAGCAAAAATTCACGCACCCCCATAGCACAACTCCAATCCATGCACTATGCCAGCCAAGCACCAGTTCACGCACACCACCAGCCAAGCGCCATCCACTCACACCGCCAGACAAGCACCTAACCATGCACTCCGCCAGCCAAGCAAAAATCCACGCACCCCCAAAGCACAACTCCAATCCATGCACTATGCCAGCCAAGCACCAGTTCACGCACACCACCAGCCAAGCGCCATCCACTCACACCGCCAGACAAGCACCTAACCATGCACTCCGCCAGCCAAGCAAAAATCCACGCACCCCCCAAGCACAACTCCAATCTATGCACTATGCCAGCCAAGCACCAGAACACGCACACCACCAGCCAAACGCCATCCACTCACACCACCAGCCAAGCACCTAACCATGCACTCTGCCAGCCAAGCAAGAATCCACTCACCCCCCAAGCACAACTCCAAACCATGCACTATGCCAGCCAAGCACCAGAACACGCACACCACCAGCCAAACACCATCCACTCACACCACCAGCCAAGCACCTAACCATGCACTCTGCCAGCCAAGCAAGAATACACTCACCCCCCAAGCACAACACCAATCCATGCACTATGCCAACCAAGCACCAGACTACGCACACCACCAGCCAAACGCCAGTCCACGCACACCGACAATCCAAGCACAATGCTGCACACACCACCATTGAAATGTAGACTTTTTTTTAAGATATACCAGAAATCAAATGATGAAACCTACAAATCTGCTAACACAAATTCAAAAACTAAATGCTGTGCACTAATGCACACCTTGAAGCAGACTAAAACATATTACAGAATACAGACCAGACAGTACACTTACAAGCTCAATGAAACTCCCAAAACTTCTTTTCCGGTCCCAGACAGCAGCATGCTTCTGTATACCAAGGTTTAAACGTGCAAGATCAGGGGGCAGATCTTTTGCCTATCTTGGACCCTCCCTGTGGAACACGCTTCCTCCAGGCATCCGGAAGGAAGAAAACTACTGTAGATTCAGAAAACTTGTAAAGACCTGGCTGTACGAACAATAACCACCTCACACAGTTCCCTCTTTTCTGTCCTTATTTCTAGCTGTGTCTAGGCGCCGGGAAACCCTTCTTGGGTAGCTGTTGCGCCCTATAAATTGATAAAATAAATAAATATAAATTCTTTTGTGTGTGGTACGATTTAAAACAAGCTGGCACACACAATCCAGGTTTTGAAGGACAGTCAGGGCAGTACAAACGAGACTCCCTCCGCACTTCTCTTCGCCAACAGACTCTACATCTTTTTGTGGGATTGTCTTTTGCAGTTGTGGGAGGAATGTATTCTGGAAAGTGGCGATCTTTCAGTCTAGCCACTTCCTCCACCACTCCAAATCTTGGGACACTTGCCTGTTCCACTAGTACAAGGCTGCCTATTATAGTCTCCTGAAACTTAACAAAAGGCATCTTTACCTCAGGACAAGATTTCTGAAACACAACGAAAGCATTGCAGGATGCCAAGTGGAAAAGATGAATAGCCAACTTCTTGTACCAAATGTAAGACTTTCGAAGAGCAGCATAAGGTTCCAACCTCTGATCTACTCTGTCAACACCACCCATGTACTTATTGTACTGTAAAATGCACACAGGTTTACGCACTTCAGCACGCTCACCCCGAACAGGCAGAGCTTCAGTGCTTTCATCATGGATTGTAGTCAGAATATACACATCTCTCCTGTCTGAAAACTTCACAGCTAGAAGATTCCCACATCGCAATGCAGTAGACTGTCCCCGCACAAGCCTTTTGCAAACAAGTTCAATTGGGAAACCTTTCCGGTTACTGCGCATCGTGCCACAAGCAACAGTGCCCACTTTGGCCAATTCCTTGAACAAACGCACACTAGTGTAGAAGTTATCTACATATAAATGGTGGCCTTTGTTAAACAATCGTCTACCTAGTTCCCACACAATTTTCTCAGTCACTCCAAAAGTGGACGGACAAGCAGAAGTTTTAATGCTGGAATCCTTACCGGTGTACACCCTGAAATTATAAACATATCCAGTCTCACTGTCACAAAGCATATACAGTTTGATTCCATAGCGTGCCCTCTTACTAGGAATATACTGCCTAAAAACCAAGCGGCCCTTGAACAATACCAAAGACTCATCCACAGCTATTTCTTTTCCAGGAGCAAAGATCTCAGAAAAACGATCAACAAAGTGATCAAGGACAGGCCGAATCTTAAAAAGACGGTCACAATCAGGGTGATCGCGTGGCAACGCTAAATCATTATCAACAAAATGCAACATGCGAAGAAGAAGCATATACCGATCACGAGTCATAACTGCTGGAAATATAGATGTTGCCATCAAGGGCCTAGTGGACCAATAAGAAGACATTGATGGCTTCCTTAGCAAGCCCGTCAAAAAAATTAATCCCAAAAACTTCTTCATCTCTTCAACATATGTGGGAAACCAATGGGTAGCTCTAGAATGGGGCTTAAGGCTGGCACTGTGGTCCCTCAAATACTGCTCTGCATACAAATTAGTTTGCTCCACAATCTCTTGCAAAAACGCATCGTCAAAAAACAACTGAAAAAATTGAATTGGCAGAAAATTGTCAGTATTCACTCTACACCCTGGAACACCAGTGAAGTCTGGCAATTCCGGCTGTACCATGCCAGGGGCAACCCAGACGTCATCATTAACATCGGAAGAAGTAGCCACCCTAGCCTGCAGCCCAGATGCCTCTTGCTGCACTACATCAACGGGAACACTTGCATCCCCAGCTGCCTCATGCATCTCAACATCAACAGAAGAACTCGCCTCCCCAGATGCCACTTGCTGCTCAACAACAACAGAAAGACTAGCAGCACCAGATGCCTCATGCTGCTCTACAACAGGAACACTAGCAGCACCAGATAACCCTTGGCGAACCACAGCAATGTGAAGCCTTTTGGGCACACCCTTTACCACACTTGCCTCTTCCCGACGAGAAAAAAAGGGAAACCTTGAGGACCTAGGCTGCCGCTCTGATGGCTCTTGCCTCTCTACCGGCACATCAATGTCCCTCTCTACCACAGGCACTTCATCAGCACTAGAAGAATCATCATCCGATGATGAAGATACCATGCGAAGAGAAAACTCACTGCCTGAATCTTCTGCAGCTTCCTCATGCTCCGAATCGGAGTCAGTGTCTGGACCATGCTCAGAGGAAGACTCAAAAAGCAAACTAACAACGTGCTGAGCAGTCATTCTGCGAGCAGCCATTATCCTTACAAAGCAAGCTACACACACAAGTGAACAACAAGCTACACTGTGCAAAGTAAGAAGTAAACAAGGTAGTCTTCACACAAAGATCAATACACTTTAAAGACAATTCAAATCTAACCAAATATAAGAACACTCACCAGCACCTACTCTGCTGAAACACAGCAAAAAGAAAGGAAATCCCACTAGAAAGAAAAAAAGTATAGATTAGACAAAGTACACATCAAGCAGCAATACAAAAAAAACTAAACAAACAAGAACCACAAAGCCACACAAACAGCAATGACTAGACTTTTCTTAAAAACACATTCATCTAAGGAAAGTAGTACAAAAAACATTTACTTACCAAGCACATGCAACTACACAAGCTGCAAAACCAGCAGTAACTGAACCACAACCTACACCAATACAAACAGCAAAAGCCTGGATCAAAAACAAAGACGAAGTAAAAAAATTAATACTACATTACACAAACAACATAACAAATGAACAAACAACACACAAATGTACCCACAAAATCAGATCCACACAGATGGGCCATCAAAAAGGGCAAAACGGACAAAAGTACAGGTTTATTTGCCCACCGAGGGGCCAGAAAATCTACGTTAAAAGTCCAACCCACCAGGATGCGACCCTTGCAAAAGGGGTCACTTCCTACAATCTAAAATAAAATCCCTGGTGCTAGTGGGAGCATTTCCACTGCACAATCGCAATACTGTGCGCAACCGTGAGGCAGAAATGCCCTGGAAAAAAACATCAGAAGAGAGGAAAATCACTTGCCTCTCCCCTGATGCCTCTTTGCGGCCCCCCCCCCCCCCCCCCCCCCAACACTCTCAAAAACAACTTAACACCTCCAGGCGCAGGAAGCAAATGGCTTCCCGACCGCCTGGGAATCCCTGAAGATGTTGACGCGTGCTGTGCGCGCTGACGTCCTCAGGGATTCTCATGGGGATGGGGGCAGCAGAATTAATGTGGTTAACTGTGATGCTAGACAGAGGCACTTGCATCCTTGACTTTCACAAGTGAAATCCCAAAACAGTTCCTATCACCAGGAGCCTCTTTCTCCCCATCTGCTGCTCTCATCAATCTGTGACCATAAGAGGCATGTGAACTCGCACAGAAGACCCCCGTTTGGCCCCGCCCACCAACTAGCGGAGTGCAACATCTTTCCTAAATTTACCCCCTATGATGGACAGCTCACTCAAGGGACCTGTGCACCCATCGGTGCGATGGCATAGTAACACACACGGTCACTGGAGACAAAGCAAGCACTCGAGTTGCAGCACAAATTCAGGAAAACTTTCTTCCGCCCAAAAACATTTGCGACCTTTCCACTATGATGGTCAGCTCACACAAGGGACCCCTGCGCACATCTGTGCGATTGCATAGTTACGCACACATGGTCACTGGAGACAAAGATGGCGCTCGAGTAGCAGCACAAATTCAGGAACAAAATCATCAGCCCAAAAACATTTGTGAGCTTCCCACTATGATGGACAGCTCACTCAAGGGACCCCTGCGCACATCTGTGCGATTGCATAGTTAGTTTAATCAAAAAGGGACTAGCTATGTTTATGGGGGTTTGACAAGATTAGTTTTGCAATCTTAGTGACTCAATCTTGTTTTGTCAAGGGGTTGTGGCACCTGATGGGTGTCCTTATAAAGCCCTCACCCACCAACCTAGTTGGTGGCATGCTTCATCATCGGGCCCACCCAGTGTCACCTAGCGTGTCCCGGGTGTGCTACGACGCCTGGTTACAGCGGAGCAGGTATGTCACTGTGTGTGCGGTGAAGGGTGAATAGATAGTGAATTTAAAACGGCTTGGCGGTGGTCCCAGTACTCAGAGGGTAAAGAAACTTTAATACCTGGGCCTCCGTCAGTGGTTAAAAATAAGGCAGAGGGACGTTAGAGGCGAGTTACGACCTCCCACATCCTTTAGTGAGTCAACATGTTTCAGCCAGTGCCTTATGAGTATGCTGGCTTTCTTCAGGACAAGATTAAAATAGTGTATGCAATTAAAACTAGTGGGTGTGTGGTACAGACTATGTGTCTACACGCCCTAAAGTGTATCTATGTGTGAGAGGGGGGATTCCCTTCTCAAGACCACGCTAGTTTTAGAAAGTTTTCTCCTCAAGGTTATTGAAGTGGCAAGGGGTTGGTCAGGATTTCTGGCCAGAGCCTGCCTTGGACCTGTTGTGCCTCCTTCGCAGAACCGGTGCATAGTTACGCACACATGATCACTGGAGACAAAGATGGCGCTCGAGTAGCAGCACAAACTCAGGAACAAAATCATCAGCCCAAAAACATTTGTGAGCTTCCCACTATGATGGTCAGCTCACACAAGGGACCCCTGCGCACATCTGTGCGATTGCATAGTTACGCACACATGGTCACTGGAGACAAAGATGGCGCTCGAGTAGCAGCACAAATTCAGTAACACATTCATCAGCCCAAAAACATTTGTCACCTTTCCACTACGATGGACAGCTCACACAAGGGACCACTGCGCACATCTGTGCAATTGCATAATAACGCACACATGGTCACTGGAGACAAAGATGGCGCTCGAGTTGCCGCACAAATTCAAGAAAACAAACATCAGCCAAAAAACATTTGTGAGCTTCCCACTATGATGGACAGCTCACTCAAGGGACCCCTGCGCACATCGCTGCGATGGCATAGTAACACACATGGTCACTGCAGACAAAGCATGTGCTCAAATTGCAGCACAAACACAAAAAAACATTCATCAGCCCAAAAACACTTGTGAGCTTTGCCTAGGCAGGACAGGTGTGTATAATTAGCCACTTCAGGTACACAAAAACTGAAAGTAAAGAAGGACAGAGGCACTTGCATCCTTGAATAAAATTGAGCACTGTAATGAGGATTTGAAAATGACCCCCATCAGCATTTTTTGTTAATAAAATGGGCCAGTAACACACATAATATGCCCAAAAACACTTTTCTACTCTTTACATAAAAAGCAGAGCGACCCTTCCCCAAGGGGCCGCTCCACGAACAACGAAATTGGCAAAAATTAAATAAATACCTAGCATTCCAGCTGCACGATCGCACGATCGTGCAGCAGGAATGCTCTAAAGTTGCATCTAGGGAAAGGAAAAGCCTTTCCTTTCCCTCGATGCAGGTTTGAAATCAATCCCCCCCGCCCCAGCCACGAAACGAACCTCTTTTACCGAAGACGCGCAGGAAGCAAATGGCTTCCCTGCGTGTCGGTAAACAAAAGGAACCCCCAGTGACGTCAGCGCGCCTCGCGCGCTGACGTCATTGATGACGCGGGCGGGGAGAGCGGGGGGAGGCAGGGGAAGGTCTTCCCCTGCCATCCCCGCAGAAACGAACGAAATCAGGCAGACTCGGGGAGAGCACTGGCGCTTCCCCCGAGGGTGGGGCTCATGACGAGCTGGGCACGTCATCAGCGTGCGAGCGCCCTACTCCATGACGAGCCCAGCTCGTCATCAGCCCCGAGGGGGTTAAAACCCATGAAGTTACAACAAAGCTCCCATTGTGTGTGGCTGTCTAGGGTTAATGCACAAAGCCCAGCTGTCACCCACCCCAGAAACAGGTAGAAGGCACCAAATGGTTATAGTAAGAAAACGACAACTTTCCAAAAGTGCCATTTTCAGAATGACAATATAAAATCTAGCTGCACCATAAGTTGGGATTTTACATTGTGATTCCAGGGATACCAGACTTGGCGGTGCCACATCTTCTCAATTGGAAATTACACTTTTAAGATGAAATGAGGTAATCTCAATTTTATTCTTGGGGAGAGATAGGCCTTGCGGTAGTGAAAAATGAATTGAAGAGGTTTTCATTTCTAGAACATGTAAAACTTTAAAGTGCATGTCCTACTTTTTAAACAGGGGCCCAGAGCAATGGAAGGACAGACAATTGTCGTTCAGCCACCCTGCCTTTAGAGCAACGACGTGCTCTGCCATCCCTGTTGGTCTTTTCACCCTGTTACAATTGCACCAGGGTCTCTCTACTGTGTCTGTTTATCTAGGCATAAATTTGTGAACCAGACCAGCGGAAGTGCATCACTCATTTTAATTCACATTTGGTCCTGACGAAATGCCACCAGACCCTAGGGGCTTAGCAGGCACGAAACAAGTCAACCTAACACCACATAGCGCATTAGCCCTATAAGATCATTATATCCACTTGGGGCTCACCCTTTTTAATTAGGATTGTGCTCCCGAGAATAAAATACTAGATTTAGGACTACCCTATACCTATTTTAATACACACACCCACTGCTCTACCCAGTCCACTACCCACAAACCCGCACTCACCCAAGGGCTTCATCCCAAAAGATCTCCGCCAAAGATCCCATTTGCAAGTGGCCGTCGGACGTTGCAGCGCTGGTTCGACGAGGAGCACAGCCCAATGATGAAGCATGACATCATTCGGGGTGTCTGAGGGCACACCTTAGAAAATACCTCTCTTTTCTGTCCTCCCACCTCCTCTCCCCTTCCCCCCCCCCCTAGGAACTGCACACCCAAAGCATTTGTTCACTAGTTCCCTGGAGCTTGTGTGCAGGACCTGCTTAAATATAGCTCCTAGTTCCTCTTGTTACACACTACTTTTTAAACACACTGCACCCTGCCCTTGGGCTGTCCAGGGCCTATCCTAGGAATTACATATATATTAAAAAGGAAGGTTTGGGCCTAGCAAGAAAGTTAAATTGCAAGGTCTACATTAAAGATTAGCTCTGCACAGACAGGCTCTGCAATGGGAGGCCTGATACCTGTTTAAAGGGCTACTGAAGTGGGTGGCACAATCAGTTCTGTAGGCCCACTAGTAGCATTTAAGGTATAGGCCCTGGGCCCATGTAGTTCACTTTACTACGGACTTGTAAGTACATTAATATGTCAATTGTGGCTAAGCCAATGTTACAATGTGTTAAGCAGAAATCACATGCATATTAGCACTGGTTAGCAAGGGCAAGGTACCCAGAGTCTTAAAACCAGCAAAAATGAATTCAGTAAAAAGGAGAGGAGGAAGGCCACACTTTTTGGGGGTGACTGCATAAAGGACCATTTCCAATTCACTTTTATATTTTGGTTTTACTGGCCAGAACAATTGCATACACAAAATCAAACATGATAAAATTCTTTTCAGGATACACAAAATATACTTGTAATCATCTGATTTTGCCAGCCTGTGGGATATTTTAACAGCAAGAGACAAGAAAATTGGGCGCAGTTTTACTGCACCCAATTTACTACCGATTTTACCTCAAGAAATAGGTAGCAACAAACACACTCCTCTTTGTACTTGAAGTGTAATTATAGTGCCGTAACAAAAATAGATTTGGAGACTAAGTAGTATGTAGTAGAGATAGAGGTATAGGTGGGAATGCACACAGGAGCCTCTTGTCCCAATCCATCTTGGAGGCAGTTCTTAACCAGTGCACTCATGCAAACTCAACCTACATATTCTCAACCGTGGTGAATAGATTGAGCTAGGGCTGTCTCTCCTAGCCAGATATACCCTGCACTAATTTAGGATGTAATCTGCTCAATTTGTCCGCTCTTCCATTCAGGGACCCTATTAGGTGGATGGCAAGCAAAAAGATGTTCTGCTGATCGAGTTACCTCCAGATACACAATGCCTTGTAGCACAGGCCCCAGGATCCCACTCCCCTTCTATTGTTGCATACTAGACAGTGGTGGTTCTTTACCTGCACAGCAGGAAAGCCTTCAGGGTGAACCAGGTGGCCCATTGCTTCAGTTGTTTGATGTGGATCTGGACCTCCACTGGAGACTATGGGCCTCTGATCTCCAAATCCTGCATATGATCTCCACAACCCAGTAGGTATGCATCTGCCACCACTGTCAGCCCTGGGTGGAAGAAAGAGGGGCCTGTTGCAGGACAAATTGTGATAGGTCAGCCATCACTGCAGCTCTTGAGCTGTGTTAGACTTGGGTTTTTCAGCGGGTTTACCCCCAGACTTTTTTCCTTTTTGGTCTCATGTTTTTGACCCTGTTTCATTGGTTTGAGGACTCTGGGCACTTTACCACTGCTATTCAGTGCTAAAGTGAATATGCTCTCCAGGTAAATTATGTTTTGGATTGTTGATTCCATGATTGGCATATTTGATGTACTTGTAAGTCCCTAGTACAGTGCACTGTGCGTGCCCAGGGCCAGTACGTCAAGTACTGCTAGTGGGCCGGTAGCACGGATTGTGCCACCTACATGAGCAGCCCCTAAATGTAACTCAGACATGCTACTACAGTGTCTGTGCACAGTTTGGTACTGCCATGCTAACCTGGCAAGTGCACCCACTTGCCAGGCCCTAACCTTCACTTTTCTTACATATGGGACACCCCTAAGGTAGGCCCACGGTACCCCCATGGTCAGGGTACAGTGTATGTGAAAGGTAAGACATGTACTGGTGCGTGTGACATGTCCTGGTAATGAATAACAATGTATTTAATTTTTCACTATGGAAAGGCTTTCTGTCCCATAGAATTGAATGAGAGTTTACTTATAACATCTTATAAATATAACTTCCAATTGGGACAAGATCGAAATATGTAGTTTAGTATGCCTGACTCAGAATATAAAAGTGCATCTTTTAGTAAAGATGATTTTTATATTGTGTGTTTGAAAATACCACTTTTAGAAAGTGGGTATTTTCTTGCTTAGCCATCCTGTGCCCCTCTGCTGGTTTCGGTATTGACTGTCTGGCTTTGTAGGGACAGGGGTCGGGGATGTGCATACTCTCAGGTGGCCACTGGGGGTAGGGTGGTTGATGTGTGTCCTGTCTTTCCTGAATGAGTTAGGGCTGTGCTGAATAGACCTTGGCTGCATCCAGAGTAGGGGAAGGATTTTTTACTAGCACCGGATTAGGCCTGGTCTGCATTCAGAATGGTAGAAGGAAATTTTCCTTGCACCCGAATAGGCCCTGTCTGCCTTGGACAATGCCGTCACCATCTCATGAAGCTGCATCAGAGATTACAGAACTGGTTTAGGCTGGGCAAAGAGCTTCCCTGCTTGAGAGAACAAAGGAATTTTGAGTATAAGTATTGGGCCCCAGACCCCAGAACTTTAGATTACTGCTGAACTACGGAACCTGCCAGGAAGAACGGCTGGAAACACTGTCAGGAGGAACTGCCACTTTGCTGCATTCTCTGCTCTGTTGGCCTGCCGTTTGCTGGCATGGGATTCCCTTAACCAAGCAGCAGAGCAATTAAATTGCACCTTATTCTGGGCCACGGTTAATTCTTCTTTCCTTAAGGATGAAAAGAAACCTGAAATAACCTCTAACGTCTCAAGTGATGGTTGGATAGCCCATTTTTCTAATATTTTCAATTCTAATAGAATTATAGATGCTAGTCCCAACGGATGGGCTGTTTTGCAGCTGGATATTTCTGTCAGCGAGGTTGAATGCAGCATATGTGCTAGCAAGGGAGGAAAAGCCTAGGGCCCGAACGGGGTGCCTATAGACGTTTACAAAGCTGCACCAGAGGTTTGGGGACCTCTTTTGACCACCGTTTTTAATGCAGCTGTGTGTACTGAGGCCCCTGCAACCTGGGGAGAATCGATTATAGTGCCCATTTACAAAAAGGGAAGTAGGTCTGACGCTAAAAATTATCGCCTCATTTCTCTCCTTGACTCCTCAGTTAAGATCATGAGTAGAGTCATGCTGGCGAGATTAGAGGAATGGGTCGAAAAGGATGACATTCTGGCTGACAGCCAGTATGGATTCAGGATGGGTCGGGGTACACTCGATCAGTGCATCAACCTTGATTTACTGATCGGGAAATATACAGAAGCGAAACCGGGCTCCCTGTACCTCTGCTTTGCAGACCTGAGTAGTGCATTCGACATGGTAGACCATTCTATCTTATGGCCAACCTTGTTGAAGTTAGGGGCACCCGATGGTATAATTTTTTTTCTCGCTAGGCTGTACGAGAAACGGCAAACTAGTGTGCGCTTTGGAACTAAAGGAGAATGCACCCCAAAATTCAGTGTTAAAAGAGGAATTAGGCAGGGCTTCGTACTGGCCCCCCTCCTATTTATCTTATTTATTAATGGAATAGATGCTATTTTAAAAAAGGTTAATGCAGACGCCCCCCAGATTAAAGGTGTCCCGGTACCGGTGTTATTATACGCCGATGACGCTGTTTTACTCTCTAGAACCCCTGTGGGATTACAGCGAATAATGGACGGTTTTTCTTCCTTTATTAAAGACAGAAAATTAGTAATTAATAAAGGGAAAACACACATTATGACCCGTGGGGCCAAAAGTAAATTGTCAAATGGCTTTTTTATAGACAGTGAAAAGGTGCAGCAGGTTGACAAATTTTGTTACCTAGGTATTACCTTCTCTAAAGACAGGAAATGGACTAATGAATTTAACAACATTCGGAACAAAATGGCAAAGAATGCCCCTGGTATCTATAGATTTGCTGCGAAGGTTGGGGATCGCCGTACAAGGGGTATGCTCAAGATTTACCAGGCTAGATGTGTTACTACAGCGCTGTATGGGGCAGGAGTATGGGGCCATAGCTGCGTCCATAATTTACAGCTGGAGGAAAATGTATTCCTAAGAAAGTTCCTATTTTTGTCCACTTCAGCTCCAACTGAATTGAGTCATCGAGAACTAGCCACTAATTATTTAACTGATCTGTTATCCCTTAGGCCATTGATGATTTGGCGGTCAATTTGGCTGAAGGATGAGAAGTCCTTTAACAGATCAATTATTGAGGACTGTTTACAATTGGATAAATATCGAGAGATACCTTGGGTTAAATATGTTGTTGCCTGTTTTTCAGACATTTTTAACTTGAACATTTTAATTGATCCCAGTGCAGCATCAAGGATACCTAAAGCAGAAATGAAAAGTATATTCTTGGCATATGGGGGGAGGAAGCGGGCTTTTGCCCCTGGATCTATGTCCACTGTCATGTTTTACAACAGATATAGCTCAGTGGAAGGTTTTCCTTCGTACTTAACCATGGTAACTAGGCATTCACATAAATTTGTGCTAACCAGACTTAGATTTGGTATGGCACATTATTTAGTGGCCCACCCAAATATCAAGAAACATCCAATTGGGCCATGTATGTGAGATGGTGTATCCATTCAGAGCACTTTGCACTTTCTGCTGTTTTGTAAACTGTACACAAATTTTCGTATTACTTTTTTGAAACTCATGTTTGTCAAATATGGTGTACGTACAGTTAAACATGCTATGACTTTAATTTTTAACTTGCAATCGGCAGACATCTGTTTTCATACTGCAACGTTTTTAAACCAATGCATCAACTCCAGGAAAAGTATGTGTTTTTAATGCATTTTGATTGTTAATATTAATTGTAGAATTAGCTCATGAATTAGGAAATGTATGTGTGTTTTTAATGGATTGTTATATTTTTGTTTTGTGCTTTTATGGTCATATATATGCACCGAATAAAGCTTCAGGAATTGAATTGAATTTTTCACTATGGAAATGCTTTCTGTCCCATAGAATTGAATGGGAGTTTACTTATAACATCTTATAAATATAACTTCCCATTGGGACAAGATAGAAAGATGTAGTTTAGTATGCCTGACTCAGAATATAAAAGTGCATCTTTTAGTAAAGATGATTTTTATATTGTGTGTTTGAAAATACCACTTTTAGAAAGTGGGTATTTTCTTGCTTAGCCATCCTGTGTGCCTCTGCTGGTTTCGGTATTGACTGTCTGGCTTTGTAGGGACAGGGGTCGGGGATGTGCATACTCTCAGATGGCCACTGGGGGTGGGGTGGTTGATGTGAATCCTGTCTTTCCTGAATGAGTTAGGGCTGTGCTGAATAGACCTTGGCTGCATCCAGAGTAGGGGAAGGATTTTTTACTAGCACCGGATTAAATGGTCTGCATTCAGAATGGTAGAAGGAGATTTTCCTTGCACCTGAATAGGCCCTGTCTGCCTTGGACAATGCTGTCACCATCTCCTGCCAGGAAGCTGCATCAGAGATGACAGAACTGGTTTAGGCTGGGCAAAGAGCTTCCCTGCTTGAGAGAACAAAGGAATTTTGAGTATAAGTATTGGGCCCCAGACCCCAGAACTTTAGATTACTGCTGAACTACGGAACCTGCCAGGAAGAACGGCTGGAAACGCTGTCAGGAGGAACTGCCACTTTGCTGCGTGCTCTGCTGTGTTGGCCTGCCGCTTGCTGCTTCTGTCTTGAGCAGGGGAAGGACTGGACTGTACTTTCATCATCCTGCTGTTAGAGTTTTCTCCAGGGGCTTGAAGGAGAGCTTGCTTCCTGTTGGAAGTCTCATGGAGATAAAAGACTTCAGAGAACTCGCTGGAATCAAGGAAGCTGCCAAGAAGAAGAGCTGGAAGAACTGTCAGGAGGATTACTGCTGTCTTGTTGATTTGCTGCTTCTGCTTTGGGCAGTGAAAGAACTGGACTGAACTTTACTTGTGCTGAGTATCTCCAAGGGCTTGAAGTAGAGCTTGCCTCCTGTTCTGAAGTTTCAGGGACTGCAAAGACTTCCCTGACCTCTGGGTAACCCCTCCGGAACCATGGTTTCAGTTGGCATAGAGGGGGAAAGCAACTAACTCCGTTGCTGCCTCTGTTGTCCTGAAGGCACTGCAGAGGGCACCGTCTGCATTTCGCACCGCAACCCTGGTCTTACCGACGATGATGACCGCCACTGAGCCGCTGCTTGCACCATGACCTGTGGACACCATACTCCACACCGCATTGCTTCACGTTGCCATCTTGGTCTCACCGAGGTGGTTGCTGCATGCTGACCACAACTTCCTTGACCGCATTCTGGATTGGGGGCACCGCTTGTAAGTCTCAGATGCACCGTTCCATCCCACACCGCAGAGCAGACTGACCTAGGCCAGTGCCTGCCACCGGCTCTGTAGCCTGGCTGCAACATGATCTGTCAGCACTTTAACGAGCACCGCCTTCACTCCGCACCGCAGCCCTGGTCTCACAGACGCCGCTGGATGACCATCCCTGAGCCGCTGCCTGCAACGCGACTTGAGGGCATTTCACGCCGCACCACTGCCTTACCCATTGCAACTGTGATGGTTGCCTCTGAGGTTCCCTGACAATTGTAAGTGGTGTTTTCGACTCGCACGAATATGGTCGAGTCTGGTATCTATGAACCGCAAATGACGAGTTTAGTGGGTGTGTGCAGTTTCGCTGTGCTAACCTGAACCGTTCGTTTGTTACGTGGGTTTTTCATCTGTACCCACGGGTTCCATCTTAGATACGGCATCCATTTTGTTTCTTGCCCTCAAGTAGCCAGCGAACGGACGTTGTCCGTTTCGCGACCCTGGGATTCCCAAGACATCCGCGGAAGACACATGTCCTTTGAAAGTGTCTTTATGACGAGGGGGATGATACTGTAAGGCAGATGGCCCCGCTCGAGGCTCATCTTGCCGTGCCGGTCTATTGTCTCAGCCGTGCATCTCATTAGGCACGTCCCTTTGATGCCTGTAGCTCGTGTTTCCTGATACCTCCCCTTTTACACCCTTTTCGATCTCCCCACTGTTTCCATCTTCCTCTGCACCTGTCCTTGTTCCTTCTTCGATCTGTTTTACTGCCGATTGGAATGTACTAATGGTGGGAAGATGGGTTTTTACAGTTGGGAACCGCCAAATGTTTCCGCACTTATGCCCCGGACCTTGAATGTATCAAAGTGACCAAAGTGACCCCTCTCGGGGATAATTATGGGAACCAAGTTGTAAACCTTTGTATACCATGTAACCCTATGGGAGAAATCTGTATAAAAGGAGCGATCCACAGTAGCAATTTGAAGCAGTCTCCTCGAACTTACACTTGTTGTACTTCCTGTGACTTCTGTGTTCCCTGCAGTAAATAAACCTCGAATCTTTGACGCCGAAGGAAGTGTCCCGTGTCTCTGTCATTCGTACGCCGGAGCAGTTACCCACGAAGGTTTCAGGTGTTGTCCCCTGGCACCGCTGGGTCTTAAATAACCCAGTCCTTCAGTTGGCGCCCAACGTGGGGCTGCATCAGTGGTACCGGTCCAAGCCCGACGATCGTGAGGAACTTCGTGTGAAATCTCCGAGGGAAGGTGCACTCCGCTTCATCGATCCTGTTGTCGAAATAAGTGGCCCGAAGACTTTACCCGCGAAGATTCCCGCCTCCTGATGGCTGCGACGGACTGCTGCCCTGACTGTAGACCTGTTTTGGCGCCTGGCGTAGACCTTGGTATAGCGAGACGATTGACGGGCCTTCCTGGTGACGCCATCGATCTTTGAGTTAAGTATTTGTGGGTCGCTCCCAGAGTTCTTGGTTGTGGTTGCTTAGTTGTTGCATGGTTCCATTGCATTTGTGGTTCTTGGTACTTTGTTGTGATATTTGACGACTGCAGCCGCCAAAAACCGAGGGTTGTTGCTCTTTGCAGGGACTTGGTAAATCCCGTAACCCTTGACGTTTGTGAAACTCGGCTAGTGTGCAAGATGCCTGGTCGTAGTACTCTGTTTAGTTGTTTCAGACGTTGTGGTACGGATTCCCGACTGGAGGACTCTTGTCCGATACCTCCGGTTGGAACTCCCACTTATGAGCTCTACAGTAAGCACGGGCTGGGCCCGATTACTTTTAATGAATACTGGATTTGTTATACTAAAAAAGATGGTGCCCTTAGTTGGCCACCTCATGGTAGTTTTGAGACCACGATCTTAGATAATCTTGAGGCTAAATTGTTCGAGAAAAAGTCAAGGCCGGCCATGTTTGATGCCTTTCGGTTGTGGCGTAAAGAAGCCCGACAGAAAGAGATCAGACAGACTAAACGTAATCAGAGAGATGGTGTTGCTACTATTGTAAAGAAAGCAGAGCAGTTTCAGCGTGATAAGGAGGATAAGGAAAAGGAAGTTTTTGATAGGCTACAGCGTATGTCCATAGATAAATGCTATCCTGCTTTGCCAACGGAGTCGGATAATAAGGAAGAATTAGTTGAGGATCCTTTAATGTCCTATCTTATGAAGTCGCCACCTCCGTATGTACAGGGTACCGCGCCTCCTGTGGTTCCCCCTGTACCTGCTCCTGTACCTGTTCCTCAACCTGTTCCTCAAACTGTACCCGTTCTTCCGGCTGTTCCCGCTCCTTTGCCTACTGCTGTTCCTACTGCTCCTCCGCTTCCACATACTCCTGCTCCCGCTACTGCTCCTACTCTACTTACTCCTGTTGCTTCTTCTGCTTCTACCTCTTCTCTTGTTAATCCCTTATGCTATACTTCTCCCTCTACTCGATGTCGTACCTCTCCGGTTGCGGCTAGCTTCTTCAATTCTCTTGGCCCTGTTCTTGGGTCCGCTGGTTCGGACGGTCCTCAAAGACGTAGTCAGCTTCCCGGTAACAGGGAACGTGCTGCGTTATATAACATGGCGATGGGTTGGATGACGTACCCTCTTCGAAATCCTCCACGTGCTGTACTTGATACGTTCTGTCAATTCAATGTACCGACACAGAGGTACGTGTTCGAAGAAATGTGCAAGGTTTTGCGCGACCAGATATCGGCCGATGCATCTGACGATGTGTTGACCGCTTTGTCTGATCTACAGCTTCAGTTCTCGAGCGGAATGATAGTGGATACCAACGTTCGACGCGCTGTTGAGCGGTTGTTATCTTTCCGTCCCTCTCCGATACCTCAAGCATTGTTTGTTGAGGATGTTGAGAGACAGTTAGATCCGTCTGGTCAGTTTCCCATGCGTGAAGTTCCACCAGTATGGATGCCAGGTGATGCTGCTGCTGTTCCTATTATCCTGCCACATTTCCAGAGAGTATGGATACATCTCCCATGGAAAAGATCAGAAGTGTTGCAGGTGAAACAATCTTTGCCTGACCCTCGCAAAAATCCTGCAGGGTATTATAAAGAATTGTCGCAGCTTGTAGACGCTACGATAATGAATCTTGCCGATATCGACATGCTGTTCGGCAATGTTGTACCTCAACCGGTATGGGCTAAGATTCGGCATGAAGATCATGCAAACGAATTAGGTGGCGATTGGGCTGCTCTTACTGCGGCCGATACACGACAAGTTGGCGGGGCTAAGCCTGAACAGCTCATTACTGCTCTCCTTCAAAGAATAATTACATTAATGAAAACACTTATGCCAGCTATGAGGGTGAACTGGGACAAATTGTCAGCCTGTAAACAGAAGAAAGACGAGAGTGTCTCTGATTTCTTTACGAGATTTGAGGAGGCATTCATCGACCATAGTGGTCAGGATATGGGCACTGAGGGTGGTCAACGGTTGTTTGTGGATAAATTTGTCTCTAACTTATTGCCCGACTTGAGCAATAAATTAAAAAATTCTGAGAGTGCGTGGGCCGTCTCTACATCTGCTCAAATATTGGCTACGGCACAGTATTACGAAAACAGAGAAAAAGAAGAGAACGACCGCGCTGATAAAAAGACGAAAGAACTTAAAACCAAAGTGTTGTTGCAGCAGGCCTATCCTCCGCGTTCAAATCAGAATGCTCCTCAGCAAAATAGATCGCAGTCGCAATCGAATAGGTTACAACCTCGAAATGACTCCTCTTCCCAAAGATCTTCGTTAGGGTACAATCAGTGTGCCTATTGTAGACAGGAGGGTCATTTAAAATTCAACTGTCCCGTTCTAAACGATCGTAACAGTGGTAACTCATCTAGAGGAGGTCGTGGTGGTTCTCAGCAGACATCACGTGGTAGGGGTCATGGTGTTCAAAATGATCGTTTAGATAACTCATCAAATTCCAATAACTGTTTTGACCAACGTGGATCGTCGCAAGGACGATCTGCGCAGTACAATGTAGATGATTATTACGTCGATCAGGGAACTGACGACAGTAATTACTAGGACAGCCATAGACAAGGAGAGGGAGTGGTATCAGTTCCGGTTGATCAGAGAGGGCCTTACGTCGCAGTTGCTACATCGGGCGTCGTTGAGCCTTTTCTGTTGGACACTGGTGCAGCGAAAAGTTCCATAATGCATTCGAAACTCCCTGGCGCACCTTTGTCTGGCTTAACAAATGTTTCCGTTGGATTCTCTGGCGCCCCCGTTAGCAATCCAGTTTCGCGCCCTTTGCCCCTTACAATTGGGCCTCGTGAGCTTCAAGCTCCGTTGATTTTAACTACTGGTTGTGGTGAAAATCTTTTGGGCCTGGATTTGCTAAAACGTTTGTATGCAACTTTGTATTGTTCTCCTGCGGGTGTAAAGCTTACGTGAGGTGAGAGGGTTGTCTCTCCTATGTACTTGTCTCTCGATAAGCTTCCACCGGAATTGAGCTCTCTTCCTGCATCTTTGTGGGCAACAGGTCCCAATGATGTGGGCCTGCTTGACATCTCCCCTTATGTTGTTCAGCTGAAATCTAATGTACGGTTGCCACATATTCCCCAGTATCGAATCTCTCTTGATGGTGAACGAGCACTGTTAGCGATCATCTATGATCTGATCCAGAAAGATGTTATTGAAGAAACGCGGGGAAACGTGTGCAACAGCCCTGTACTGCCCATTCTAAAACGTACTGATCCTTCGAAACCGCCTGTTTATCGTTTTGTTATTGATTTACGGGAGGTAAATAAAATTGTGATTCCTCAGTTCCCTGTTGTGCCTGACATCACGGCGCTACTGACTCTGATTCCAGCTTCTGCATCTTGGTTTTCGGTGATCGATTTGAAGAATGCTTTCTTTAGCATTCCGATTGCCGAAGAAAGCAGAGACCTTTTCGGTTTCTCTCTTGGTGGTCGCAGCTTCCGGTTTAAACGTGCTCCTCAGGGCTACTGTGAGAGTCCATCGATTTACAGCCAAGCCTTGAAGGGTCAACTGGATGCGTTTTCGTTGCCGGCTGGTGCAGCCTTAATCCAATATGTCGATGACTTATTGGTGGCTGCAGATACTCAGGACATTTGCAAAATTGCTACGGTGTCGTTGCTGCAACATCTCTGTGACTTACATCACAAGGTGTCACCTTCTAAACTCCAATATTGTTGTCAAGAAGTAACCTATCTAGGTCACTTATTGTCAAAGGAGGGAAGGCGGTTGACCCCAGAGAGAATTGCAGCAATTGCGCGAATGACTGTGCCAACAACCCAAAGAGATGTGCGTGCCTTTCTAGGTATCACGTTGTATTGCAGACAATGGATTCCAAATTTTTCATTGCTAGCGAAACCATTGGTGGCTCTTACGTGCAAGGATGTTTCAACTCCTTTACCATGGACGGAAGAATGTCAGAAGAGTTTTTCTGAATTACGTGACTCATTGTGTTCGGCTCCTGTGTTAGGTACCCCTGACTACAGTAAGCCGTTTACATTATATGTTCACGAGAGGGAAGGTTGTGCTTTGAGTGTCTTAACGCAACCTTTTGGTGGTAAGCAACGTCCATGTGCATATTTTTCCTCGACCTTGGACCCGGTAGCTAGAGCATTGCAGAGTTGCTTGAGAGCAACAGCGGCAGCTGCGGTGTCCATCCGACAATCAGCAGGATTGGTCATGGATAATATGCTTACGGTGATGGTTCCGCATGCGGTCGACACTCTTTTGAATCGTACGAAAACTCAGCACTTGACGAGTGCGAGGTTGTCTGGGTACGAGTTGACGCTGTTGGCAAGTCATATTCAGATAAAACGTTGCAATGTTCTGAACCCGGCGACTTTGTTACCTATTAGCACAGAGTCAGATGAAATAGCAGCCCATGACTGCTATCTGAGGACTGAAGAGGAAACAAAGGGTCGAGTGGACCTTAAAAACACTCCTTTGGAAAATCCAGATGGAACCTTGTATGTGGATGGTTCATGTTTTAAATTGCCGAATGGTGATGTGACTACTGCGTATGCTGTTGTAACTTTGAATACTGTTGTGGAAACTGCAAGATTGAATCAGAACTCTGCCCAGGCTGCAGAGCTGATCGCTCTAACTAGAGCGTGTGTGTTGGCGAAAGGCAAACGTGTGAATGTGTTTACCGACAGCCAATATGCATTTGGCGTCGCCCATAGCTTTGGACGGTTGTGGAGAGTGAGAGGTTTTATGACGTCGCATGGTACGAAGATTCAGCATGGACAACTTGTGAATGATCTATTGGATGCACTCGCGTTGCCTAAGCAGGTAGCGATTGTCAAATGTAGTGCACATCGTAAGGTGACGGATGATGTTGGCCGTGGTAATGCATTTGCGGATGAGATTGCTAAGGAGACTGCCTGGAACCTTAGCACTAGAATGTATGTGACGAGTTCGGTTAGGTGGCCTACAGAGACTAGTATGTGTGAGGACACTATCGAGAGTGTGAAAGCGATTCAAGATGAGGCCACCGAGACTGAAAAGACGAAGTGGAAAGAAAGTACGGGAAAATTGGATGCGAATGGTTGTTGGGTTGATTTGTCGGAACATAAGAGATGGATGTTGCCGGATGCGTATGTGCTAGCTGTTGTGACAATGGCGCATGGGTTAGCACATATTAGTGTGAAAGGTATTTGTAAGTTGCTGTCCCATGTGTGGAAGAATGATGGTATCACGAAATGTGCTGAGCGGTTGGTTAAGAATTGTATGGTATGTATGTTGTACAATCCTGGTAAGGGAACCCCAACACCTCCTGGCCATTTTGCTCCCCCTTCGTGTCCTTTTGAGGTGATTCAATTAGACTTCATCCATATGGAGCGATGCAACAACCTGAAATATGTTTTAGTTGTGGTTTGCGCGTTCTCCCGATGGATTGAAGCCTACCCTCTTAAAGACAATACTGCCCTGTCGACTGCGAAAATCCTACTGAAGGAATACTTTCCTCGGTATGGAATGCCTCGGATTGTATGGTCTGATAACGGAAGTGAGTTTGTGGGGAGTGTGATGAAAAGTGTGTGTAAGGGACTTGGAATTAATCAAAAATTCCATAGCGCCAATCATCCCCAGTCAGCTGGTTTGGTTGAAGGGTATAACGGCACCCTCAAACTAAAGCTAGCGAAGATTCAGGCTACGACTGGTCTTTCGTGGCCTGACGCTTTACCCTTAGCTTTACTGTCAACTAGGGCAACCGTACACTCCCGAGTAGGGCTTAGTCCCTATGAAATAGTGTTCGGTCGTCCTGCGAATGTCTGGGGGGTCCCTAGACCGGGTGTGTTCTCTAGTCTTGAGTATCCAATGTTGATTGACTATCTTCATGATCTGACTGCTAAACTGAGGTTAATTCACCAACAGTTTACGAAGCATTGCCGACGCAGACGGAGGGTCCAGGCCACCAGCTCCAGCCCGGAGACTGGGTGGTAACCCGCAACTTTGCCCGTAAGAAGAATTTGGAACCCCGCTTCACTGGACCATACCAGGTCCTCCTTGCCACGAGAACTGCTGTCCGTTTAGAGGGCCGAAAAAATTGGGTGCATGCCACCCATACGAAGAAAGTTCCTATCCCCTTACCGGCAGACTCGTGGGTGAGGAGGGGCATTGCTTCAGCTGAATCCGAAGGATTGCCGGCTTTTGTACCTTTTAGCGACGCACAACCTGTCGGAGAATCCTCAGTGCAGCAGAAAGACATTGTTGAACATTTGCCACCAAAAGACTCAAGACCGGAACATTCGACTGATCAGCAGGACTCTGTTCCCTCATCGGATCCTTTGTTTGATGAACATACACGTCCTGGGAAAACTCGATACTTTTTGCGATCCAGCACTAAGGACAAATAAAAAAGATTTCGTTTTGTCCCTTGACAATTACATTTCCCGTTTTCCCACGATCAGTCTGAACACCCGTATCATTGTAATTATTTTTGTATATATTGAGTTTCGTTCCATATGTGTTTTTGCTTCCACAGCTGAGAGACATTTTGCATATACATTGTACATAAAGGCCGAAGGGCCGCGCATGTACTTCCTTCTGGTTAGTAGGTCTTGACCCTAGGTTAAAGACCGTCGGTTCCTGGGAACTCCTAGGGATTGACCACTGCTTCACAGAACGAAGTGCGTCAAGAAACGTTGCGGACGGTCATAGGGGATGGCGTTTTCAAAGCTGATGGACTTGGAAGAAGCTCAGGCGCAAAGATTCAAACTGCAACAACTTATTCGTACCAAATGTTTTATGTTTCAAATGTTCGTATTGCTTTTGACTGTTTCTGCACTATTGGCGGGTGGGGTGTATTACATGATGTTGTACTTCTTACCTTCTGCCATACCTACTCCTACTTCTGACCCTAAACTTACCTCCACTGCATCCCCTCATTCTTTCCATATCCTACCCGAACACGAGCAGGCTAGACGTGCAGAATTCCGAAATAATTCCTTTATTCAGCTCCTTCATCAGCACCAGTTAGTGGTTAATACTACTAATTGTTGGGTGTGTGGGCTTATGCCACATACCACGGATAAGGGAATCCCATATCTGGTCTTACCGTATAGTTCCCAGGGTTCAGCTCGAGCATTCCAAACAATGTTTCGAAGCGCACTAGATTCTTACCCCAGTCGAGAGCCACGTTCTCCCTACTTTGGCCCTGGCTCGTATCATAAGCCTTTGTCTATAGCGATAGAAGATTTAGATAGAGATATCTATGAGCCGTCGCTCATCCCAGAGGAAGAGGTACAAGCCTATAGGGTCCTGAGTAAGGTCGAGTATAGTGTGCTCACAAGTGAAAAACAGCTTAAAAGCTCGCCTCCGATATGGGTCGTACCCCACATTGGTAATTTTTGTCTAATGGGTCGTGGCCGAAGATCGAAAGCTCGACTTGGAGAGAGTGCTTGCACCGAAAATTACTTTCTGCCAATGGTCTCGTCCCCTGTGTTTCTGGCTGCCAAGGGTACATACTTTGCCTGCCATGATCGTGCGTATGCATGGTTGCCCTCTGACTTTGTGGGCTCATGTTTTATCGCAAACCTGTTGCCTCCGACGTTCACTGTAGACGCAGACTATCACAAAACTAGAGTTGTGAGAGGCGTAATTAGCGAAGAGGACACTGCCGGTCAAGAGGCAGGAGACTTTTTCAAGGGTTTCCTCCCGTTTTGGGGGCCTATGGTTAATAGTAGGAACCTGAGACAGTTGACTCGAGTGGTAGAATCGACAGCTAATATTACTGCCAGTGCCCTTGGTAATATCACCACAGAACTTCAGGCGGATAGGCTTATGACGTTACAAAACCGTATGGTTTTAGACGTGATCTTAGCAGATCGAGGTGGGGTATGTAAGGTGATCCATTCGAGCTGCTGTATTTTCATTCCAGATAACGCTCCGACCGTCTATCAAGCCATCTCAAAGTTGCATAAGATCTCTGAATCCATACACGTGGATGTAGGGGATTGGACGCTACTTGGGTGGTTTTGGGGCCTGATGTCGACTTGGGGTTGGACGATTCTGATGATTATCAGAGTTGTTGTGGCGTTCCTGTTCACGTGTTGCCTTTGTGTGCAGTGTGGTCCTGCCTTATGTGGCCTCTGTGCTACAACGTGTATAAGACAGCCACCTGTTACCAAGGGAACTCGGTTGGACAGAGCTATGTTACAGCAACATCTAGATGGTCTGATGAATATCGAGTATGATTCCGACTAGTGCTTGCCTACATGAGGGCAAAAGGAGCGTCTGAGGTTCCGTGACAATTGTAAGTGGTGTTTTCGACTCGCACGAATATGGTCGAGTCTGGTATCTATGAACCGCAAATGACGAGTTTAGTGGGTGTGTGCAGTTTCGCTGTGCTAACCTGAACCGTTCGTTTGTTACGTGGGTTTTTCATCTGTACCCACGGGTTCCATCTTAGATACGGCATCCATTTTGTTTCTTGCCCTCAAGTAGCCAGCGAACGGACGTTGTCCGTTTCGCGACCCTGGGATTCCCAAGACATCCGCGGAAGACACATGTCCTTTGAAAGTGTCTTTATGACGAGGGGGATGATACTGTAAGGCAGATGGCCCCGCTCGAGGCTTATCTTGCCGTGCCGGTCTATTGTCTCAGCCGTGCATCTCATTAGGCACGTCCCTTTGATGCCTGTAGCTCGTGTTTCCTGATACCTCCCCTTTTTAAACCCTTTTCGATCTCCCCACTGTTTCCATCTTCCTCTGCACCTGTCCTTGTTCCTTCTTCGATCTGTTTTACTGCCGATTGGAATGTACTAATGGTGGGAAGATGGGTTTTTACAGTTGGGAACCGCCAAATGTTTCCGCACTTATGCCCCGGACCTTGAATGTATCAAAGTGACCAAAGTGACCCCTCTCGGGGATAATTATGGGAACCAAGTTGTAAACCTTTCTATACCATGTAACCCTATGGGAGAAATCTGTATAAAAGGAGCGATCCACAGTAGCAATTTGAAGCAGTCTCCTCGAACTTACACTTGTTGTACTTCCTGTGACTTCTGTGTTCCCTGCAGTAAATAAACCTCGAATCTTTGACGCCGAAGGAAGTGTCCCGTGTCTCTGTCATTCGTACGCCGGAGCAGGTTACCCACGAAGGTTTCAGGTGTTGTCCCCTGGCACCGCTGGGTCTTAAATAACCCAGTCCTTCACCACGACCAGCCCGCAACAACGTGTCGGCCAAAACACAAAAGGCACTGTTTACAAGTTGACACCACTGACCGACGCAGTCAGACAGAACTACTGGATTCTGTTGTTTACACCACCGCGGAAGCACCGGACGGAGATACCGACTTCAAGGAACTGAATACTGAAGTATTCTTGCAAAGTGCATATTTTTAAAGTATTGTATGTTGGATTTTTGTCCTTTTGGTCTTGTTTTGGATATATAAAAATATTGGATATTTTTCTAAACTGGTGTAGTGTTTTCACTGTATTACTGTTGGTTATGTACAAATGCTATGCCTCTGAGATAAGCCACTACGAAGGGGGTGAGTAGGGGTTATTTTTGGAGTGGAACTCCCTTGCCCTGACTAGGAAGAAGGGTCCCTACTTGGTCAAAGGTACCTACCTCTGCCAACTAGAGACTCCCATTTCTAACAAGCTGTCTCCCACAGGAACTGGATAGTATTGGAAAATTGTCCTTGATACTATGCCCACTGGAATTTCCGGTTCAGTTGCATAGCCTGCATGTGCTGCTTGCTCTAGGTAAGAAGGAGGATGCATAAGGCTAAACGCAAACGACTCTGAACCACCCTCATCAGGATTCAAGATTGAGTCTGATATATAAGGATCACAGCCCACATGTCCTGGACTCTTTGTTGTGGAGAAAAATGCTTGAACTTCATTGTATACATGAATATTGCAATGAATGGAAAACTCTGTGTGGGAATTAGGTTGTACTCTGGGTCGTTTATGGGGCTCCCCAATGATATCATTTGAATGTGGTCTACAACTGGCTGCTGTAAATCTGAATCCACTAACTAATCATCAAGATATGGAAATACAGGAACTTGTAACCCCTGAAAATGTCAGCAATTGCTTCCATCACTTTAGTGAATACGGAAGGGGTGGAGGCAAGCCCAAAGGGGAGCACAGCAAACTGAAAGTGTACCTCCAGCGCAGGCTGGATTGATGCTCCCCTGAAATTCATTTTGATGTGGAAGGGATAATAAATGGGGAGCAAATGAAATTTAGGATTGACAATCCTTCCCCGATCGGTCAGGCATGAACCTCTGAGGATAAACTAAATTGACTTATTGGCAATCACAGCCGGGGAAGATGAATTGGAAGTTGGGTGCCCCTGATTGACTGTGCGATGTCTGCCTGTGCTGTATGCCCTGCCCCAGAAGGACTTGGCTGCCTACTCCATCACTGGCTGGGAAGGCTGTCACTGCCTATAGGCCACCCTCTGGAATAGCCCTTCAAATTTGCGGATCTGACGGGGAACAGCCCGAGTGAAGTACTATGGCTTCACTATCCTATATACTTTCTAATTTGGAGACTGCCTTCTCTCTAAAGAGATGAGACTCATTAAAGGGTATGTCCATCAGCGATGCCTATACATCACCAAAAAATCCAGTTATCCTCATCCAAGTGTGTCTGTGGAGCACAACACTAGTACCTACTGCCATGCCATTGCAATCAGCTGTATCTATGACAGTAAAGATGGTGTTCCCTGATGAAATGTTCTCTAAGGTCTTCCAGGAGTCAATCAATCAATCAACAAAAGAATTTGTAAAGTGCGCTACTTACCCTCGAGGGTCTCAAGACGCTGAGGGGAGGGGGCCTCTACTGCTCGAAGAGCCAGGTCTTGAGGAGTCTTCTGAAGGTGAGTAGGTCTTGGGGCTGCTGTAGGTGAGTCGGGAGGGTGTTCCATGTCTTGGCGGCGAAATAGGAGAAAGATCTGCCACTGGATGTCTTTCATTGGATGCGAGGGACAGCGGCGAGGGCGAGGCTGGCGGAGCGGAGCTGGCGAGTGGGGGTGTAGAAGCTGCGTCCGCTGTTTAGGTAGGCCGGTCCGATGTTGTGGAGTGCTTTGTGTGCGTGGGTGAGGAGCTTGAAAGTGAGCCTCTTGTTGACGGGAGCCAGTGTAGGTCTCTCAGGTGCAGGGTGATGTGGCTACGGCTGGGGACATTGAGGATCAATCGGGCGGAGGCGTTTTGGATGCGTTGTAGTCGACGCAGGTGTTTGACTGGGATGCCTGCGTAGAGTGCGTTGCAGCAGTCCAGCCTGCTGCTGACGATGGCCTGTGTCAAAGTTCTTCTGATTTTGGTTTGGATCCACTTGTAGATCCTGTGGAGCATGCGAAGGGTGTTGTAGCAGGAGGAGGAGACAGGATGAATCCTAGGTTGCGTGTGTGGTCGGTGGGTGTTGGTGCTGTTCCCAGTGTGGTCGGCCACCAGGAGTCGTCCCAGGCAGAGGGCGTGGGTCCGAGTCTTGTCCGAGTTCAGCTTCAGATGGCTACTTCTCATCCAACCAGCGATGGCCTTCATTCCCTCGTGGAGGTTGGTTTTGGCAGTATGCGGGTCCTTGGTGACAGAGAGGATAAGCTGGGTGTCGTCGGCGTAGGAGATGATGTTGAGGTCATGCTGTCGGGCCACTCATGCAAGGGGGGGGCCATGTAGACATTGAACAGCGTCGGTCTGAGGGATGAGCCCTGGGGGATGCCGCAGATGATGTCGGTGGCTTCAGATCGGAAGGGTAGGAGGCAGACGCTCTGGGTTCTGCCGGAGAGGAAGGACGTAGTCCAGTCGAGGGCCTTCTCTTGGATTTCTGCTTCGTGGAGACGTGTCTTTAGAGTGCGGTGACAGACCGTGTCGAAGGCGGCTGACAGGTCTAGGAGGATGAGGGCTGATGTTTCGCCGTTATCTATTTGGCGCCTGATGTCGTCTGTGGCGGCTATGAGGGCTGTCTCGGTGCTCTGGTTTCGTCTGAATCCGGACTAGGATGGGTCTAGGATGTTGTTGTCTTCGAGGTGGCGGGTCAGTTGCATGTTGACCATTTTCTCGATGACCTTTGCCAGGAACGGGAGTAGGGAGATGGGCCGGAAGTTCTTGAGGTCCTTGGGGTCCACCTTGGGCTTCTTGAGGAGGGCGTTGATTTTGGCGTGCTTCCAGCTGTCCAGGAATGTCGCTGTTTCGAAGGAGATGTTGATTACCTTTTGAAGTTGGGGTGCGATGGCTGTGTTTGCTTTGTTGAATATGTGATGTGGGCACAGGTCTGACGGAGATCCTAAGTGGATGGAGTGCATGACCTTGCGTTTATTGTTGTCATTGACGTTGGCCCAGGAGGTCAGGCGGGTGGTGTGGGTGGTGCCCCCAGGGTGGGTAGAGTCCGGCGTAGTTGTGGTGGTCATGGTGTGGAAGCTGTCGTGGATGTCAGCGATCTTGCGGTGGAAAAGGTGGCCAGTGAGTCACACAGTTCCTGTGATGGCGGGACGTCATTTGTGTTGGCGCTGGGGTTGGATAGTTCCTTCACGATGCTGAAGAGCTCTTTGCTGGCGTGTGCGTTGTTATCCAGGCGGTCTTTGAAGGAGGATCTCTTGGCTAATCTGATGAGGTGGTGATGTCTGCGGGTGGCGTCCTTGTGGGCAGAGAACACTGCAAAGATCTTGCTGGCCATATCACATAGGGCATAGGGTAGGGTTATATTGACCCAACAGACAGACGTTTATGGATAGCAGTGCCAGGCTGACAGAAGAAATATTTGCTTGCCAAAAGCATCAATCCTTTTGTGTTCTCTTTCCCAGGGATTAACATTCACATTACTGGTTGAAGCCTATACAATGAAACATTCTGGAGTAGAATTCTGATAATATTGATCACCAGGAGTAGGCCTATATCACTTTACCACCGACAGATTAACAGGTGGGCAAGAACATGGTTTTGACCCTCAAGCCATCAAGGTGTCCGTGACTCAGTCATCAAATGAAAGCAAGGGATTCAATGTTGCC